>NC_089324.1:4709743-4724743 GCF_036669915.1 Pocillopora verrucosa
ACATTGCTTTTGACCAAAAAGTGCTTTTGTCACTTTCGATGGAAATTGGTACCCTATGCGCCATCTTTGCAGAAGTACTCCACCTCAAGGTGCAGTGATTTGCGCCAAATAAAATTCGAACCCTGAAACTTTTCGACTCTGCGCATTACACACGCGTTGTGCTTCAGCACAAAGTGACGTGGATACGCCTGCAATGCAGCTTGCTTACGCATGCTTAACGAAGCACCAAACAAATTAACCTCGAGGAGAGTGCTCCTGAGATTTATGCAAGTCTTTCAACTTCCCATGCACATGAGCAAGGTGGTGTAGATGTGCCCACAATGCAGCGGGCCGCGCATGCTGAATTAGAATCTTCTTCATGCAGTCACACGCTACCGAATTTTCCAGGCTTGATCCCTGATTACCAGTTTTTGTTAGTATGGAGCTACGCGCACGGCACGAGCTCCGCTAACAAATATGCAAAATATTAATACAATTTTAGAGGCTATCTAGATGGAACTTTCTTAATATAATATAATTTATTTTAAAAAAATTGGCTCTAAATCACCAATTCTTTAAATTTCAAGTTTTACCTTACTATTTAAATCTTACTAGCATGACAGGTTTATTCATATATAATGTATAAATAATGTATTTATTATAATTTATAATCCCAATTGAAATTAAAGCTACATAACTTAGGTGTTTACACGAAATGTCTTCTTTGTAAACTGGCATGCTGTCCCTCTTTAAGTTACATAGTGCGCGTAAATATGTACCAAAGGGTACTCATTTTTCTACGCAATCCTCACGAACTTGGACGTTTTCTACGGATCAAATTTAACATTGTATGTCCCCCTTTATCTCAGACTAATATTCCCATTTGAGTAACACGTATCATTTCAGTCCGTTAATGTGGGATATAAAGATAACGAGGTATACAGAGGCACACAATGAAGTAGAATTTATTGAGTTATTATTTTTTATTTTAAAAAATTGGCTCTAAATCACCAATTCTTTAAATTTCAAGTTTTACCTTACTGTTAAAATCTTACTAGCATGACAGATTTATAATTACATTCTATTTTGTCTACAGCTATACACTGTTACGCTTCTTAACAAAATATGACAATTACATCGTCTGTTTTAAAAGCAAGCAGCAAATGAATTTCTTAGTCTCACAATATGTTAAAGAATCTACAGTGTACGTTAATTTTTGTCTTTAAATTATCAACAAGAAATGAGATCTGTGTAAGATAAATATTTATAGAGGTGTGCAAAAAGAGTTTTGATGAAGTATCGTTTACAAAGAAGCCTTAAAAATGGATAAACTAAAACAAAAGAAGCCGTGGATGGCTTAGGAAATCACTGGCAAAGCTCATCAGATGTTTGACACATCAAGTGACTTAGGTAATGATGCAAACCTCATCATTGTCAGTCTGACAGTGATGCAGAGTAAATCAACATAACATTCGAATGATCAGCTCTATAAACGTTTAGTATCATTGGCTTTTCATTTTTCCTGCAGACAACATTTTCTTATTTCTCTAAGAAATGCACACGTACTCCCAAGAAAGCTCCCTTCCGAAGAAGCATACTTCCTTGAAAGCGTGATATTATCTACTTAATTTATACCCAAGTCACTATAGATTATCGACTCTGGTAGAAAGGGAAACCTGTCTAATTTTCCCGTTGAATAAGGGGAAAAAGCATCAAAATTTATAATCCCAATTGAAATTAAAGCTACATAACTTAGGTGTTTACACGAAATGTCTTCTTTGTAAACTGGCATGCTGTCCCTCTTTAAGTTACATAGTGCGCGTAAATATGTACCAAAGGGTACTCAATTTTCTACGCAATCCTTACGAGCTTGGACGTTTTCTACGGATCAAATTTAACATTTTATGTCCCCCTATATCTCAGACTAATATTCCTATTTGAGTAACACGTATCATTTCAGGCCGTTAATGTGGGATATAAAGATAACGAGGTATACAGAGGCACACAACGAGGTAGAATTTATTGAGTTATTATTCTTTTTATATTAAAGAAAGTAACTCTATGTTAGCGTGTAGAGTGGTGTGTTGCTCGCACCAATCAGATCGTCGCATAAGGGTATGTATCTCGTACCAATCAGATTACCGCATCGTGGCATGTATCTCGCACCAATCATATCACAGCACCAATCACAGCGTCGGGTATTGCTCATCTTGCAAATGATGTGATTGAATCAGGGGGCCGTGCACAAAGAATGAATTTATCCGCAAATTTTGAGCTCTGCTCGCTTCTCTCTTATGCCCCAATAGGAACAAGAGACTTCTCTCTTCCTTCCTCTCATCTTTCTCTATCCCGGGGAGGGGGAGGGGGGCAGGACAAAGAGAGATCCTGGATGCAAAAGAAGGTTGAGTTTCTAGACGAGAGGTGCTCGGAACAAGACTGGCGAGATACTTCATTTTGCACAGATATCCGAGGTAAGTTAACAGACTTAAAAAGCCTGAAGTCAGGTATAACAGAAGTGCGAGACATTTATAGTTCTACACACCTTTGGGAAATCCTTTCTACCTAGGTTCATGAGAGAATGGGGGATTGCACTCATTATGGACAATATGCATACTGATATTGGGGTGTAAAGAATCAAGAAAATGAAGGAGGAGAGGGGGGGGGGGCCCTCATACGAGAGGTCTGCTTGTTTGACATTAGGGCCTAGGGGTTGGGTGCTTATTTGTGGGAAGGTGCTTATTACATGTAGAGTAAAGGCACTTATTGGAGAAAATACAGTATTTCACGTGGGAGTGTCTGCTCAACTTGTCCCTGTCCCCCTGCCTACCCACGCCAGATGGGTGCGAGTAAACCTCACTTAAATGTACAGCAAAGAAAGTGTCTTTATATCAACTTTGATGTTTAATATTTGTTAAATATATCCATGTAAATAAGCAAGCACAAGTAAATTCTTCAAAGACAACAAAATTGCACAACCCCATAGGGCAAGTGCAATTTGTGGTATATGAAAAAGTTTCAAGTGCATATTACACCAAATTGCAAGAGAAATCATGTCATTACTTGTCAATAATGCACATGAAAAAACATTGCCAAGATAAGACAGACCTAATTTTGAAAGGCTGTCCATGCTATTTGTTATTTGCACTGGTGTTATATAAGGATACTCATTTTCAACCAATCAGAGGTGCATAATTTTTTCATGTACATTATTAAAGAATATTTTCCTATTTCCTCTGATTTGTGTTTACACCCTTTAATTTACAATTTCAACAAAAAGGAGGGGTACTTATTGGATGAGAGTGCTCAATCAAGGGGGGAAGGACTTAAAATGGTTTCCTTCCAACAAACTTTAACTTTATTTTGCCTAAATCTTTTAGAGAAAAACACAAACGTTTATTCACATTATCCTCTTTGATGTGAAGTCAATATGGAGGTAGAAGAGTAAATGTAAGTTACTTGACAGAAAAGAAAAGAAACCATTCTCCTGTAGTTGACACTTAAAAAGATGTATGTAGCCTAAGTGGCAATAGAAACGGGATTGCCTTGTGTCCTGATTATTCAAAAAAGTGAGGTAGGAGAGGGGGTCACTTGTGAGAATAGTACTTGTTTGATGTAAGGGCTCAGGGGTTGGGAGCTCATTTGTGCAAGGGAACTTATTAGAGGAAATACAGTATTTCACATGGGAGTACTAGTGCCTGCCCAACTTCTCCCTGCCTTCCCTCCCCACCCATCCCAGATGGGTGCAAGTGAACCCCACTGAGATGTACAGCAAAGAAAGTGACTTTACATTAACTTTGATGTTTAATTTATTAAAATACACAAAAGATAACTGCAACTTTATAGACTCTATAAAAGTCAATTTTAACACTTCTATCAAAAAATTAGATTACTACCGAAATTAAGAATTAAGAATCATTTTTCTTGTCAGGTTAAAAGGACCTCCGTTAATTTTCTGCTTTTCAATTTTGTCAACAGAAAAAGGATCTGTTTGGAATAGAATTTACATTAGCTTTTGAAAACAAGCTTAAACTAATCTAAAGGCTTTATAAATTTAACTTTTTTCTTGTAATCTATTTGTAAAAGCTATCTAAAAAATTTTATTTAGTCTTTAACCCTTTAACTCCCAAGATCATCTTGTTACTTCTCCCCTCCAGCTGCTACACATTTCCTTGAAAAATCAGCAACAAGAATTTGGTGTTAAATCAGGATAATGACTTATACCTGATAAGTTTGAATATTCTCATTACCTGTTTTCCAGTCATATGTTTATATAATTTAGAGAGAAGTTTCATGTTAATCACTTCTGGGAGATAAAGGGTTAAATGTGCACTTTTACTATGAAAAAAATTAGATTGTTACAGTGTAGCTTGTGATTTCCATTGCTTGATAGTTGACGAGTACAAAGCTTAAGTGAACTATTTTGCATAAAAATTGAGGGCTAATAACTTTTAAGCTGTCTTCAAGACAATTTGTTACTAGCTCTCTGCTAGTTACTGAAAACTCAATGGGTTTTGTCCTCTGAATGTATAACAAAGCATGTAATGTCTGGGTTCCCGGAAACAGCTCCATTTTGTTTACCCTTGAGTCTCCATATTTCTCTTGCCTTTGTCTTAGGAAACATTGATACTGAAGGGGAAAACAGCTGTTTCCCAAGGAACCAGACTTTAAGTGTATATCAAATAAACGTACTTTTCATGAACTGCCCTGATTAAAAAGCACGAGAAACCTGCTAACTAGGGCTACAAAGGGAAACAAAGAACAGTTGAAGTTAGGGAAGGTTTGACTTAGCTGATAGTAAATGACCTAAATAACGGGGTAAATGGACAGGGCATCTTGTTCGAGTTACCAGGGGCTTTGAGTAAACTGAGTTTGAGTTGGAAGGGTACAACTGTAGTTCTTATAGCAGAATGTCTTTTCAGTTCTTGGTAGTGAAAAGATATAAAAATTGTTTGAAATGAAACCTTACATTTGTTTGGAGATCCCCTAGATCAAAAATTTAAGCCAATAAGTTAAATCAATATCAGAAATAAATAAATAGAAAATAGTTCTGGGTTTGCTAAGATATGGAGATATGGAAGAAATTCTTTTTTTACGAACAACTATGTATTATTTGTCTATCATTTAAACAACAAAGGCCTTTGCTGAAAAGGAAAGTTGACAAACAATCTCTGATTGAGATTAGTAGAAACTTTGCCATTCATTCATCAACCTGACTGAGTGGCACAAAAGGTGCTGATTGGTGATATTAAACACTCATAAAAATGATTCTGTGCAATAATGTAAAACACTGCTGCTCATCTCCTTGCAAAACACTGTGTATTATATAACAAACATAGTATTTAATATTCAATATTTAACTTGTAGCATTACCAATAATATTAATAGTAATTATCTTTCTTTATTAATTGTCTCACTACCAACTCAAAGCTTCAACAACCTCCTCCCCCCCCTTCCCTGGACAAAAAGTTGCATTCAAATGCCCTACCCAAGCACACATGTTGAATGAATCTTTGTGTGATCAAGGAAAATTGTTGAATTTAAAAAAGTTTTTAATGCTGTTGTTTGGTTTTTTGGTGGAAGCATCATTCTAAAAAGTGATAATTTCCTATTGTGCCAATCACTCACAAAAGCAAACTCAGTCTTTACCTTTAAATGCCTTGTGTATTCCACTGATTTAAACTTCCACCCCACTCAGCAATGGTTCAAATTCACCACCTCTGGGGCACAAGCAACAGACAAATCCCCAGAGTTTGCCCAGAGGGGGTTATTGAAGCTTCAAATCAATCCGCCCTTAATCTACATGTGGCCTTTAATAATGATAACTATTATCATTGGCTTTTCAGAAACAACAATTACTTATTACTCATTCCTATAAGAAATGCCTACCAGTATGTACCTCTAAGAAAGCTTCCCTACAGTGAACCATATTTTCTCAAAAGGGAACACCTATACCTCAATCTCCAAAGAAATTATAGCTAAGAAAAACCTGCATTTTCTTCTCCTGACGAACAAGTAGAGAAGGTACAAAATCTCTATAAAATGCAGACCTAATGATTAATGCACAATTTCAACTTAAATTTAGCAAGCTAGGATATGGTAGTAGTTTAAGTTATGTAATTATAGGCAATAACATGATTTTGGGTGCAATTTGGTGTTAATAAGCAGCAGTAAATTTTTCAAAGACAACAAACTGCACAGGAAGCTCATAATTATCATTGGCTTCTCAGAAACAACAATTACTTATTACTCATTCCTATAAGAAATGCCTACCGGTATGTACCTCTAAGAAAGCTCCCCTACAGTGAACCATATTTTCTCAAAAGGGAACACCTATACCTCAATCTCCAAAGAAATTATAGCTAAGAAAAACCTGCATTTTCTTCTCCTGACGAACAAGTAGAGAAGGTACAAAATCTCTATAAAATGCAGACCTCATGATTAAGGCACAATTTCAACTTAAATTTAGCAAGCTAGGATATGGTAGTAGTTTAAGTTATGTAATTATAGGCAATAACATGATTTTGGGTGCAATTTGGTGTTAATAAGCAGCAGTAAATTTTTCAAAGACAACAAACTGCACAGGAAGCTCATAGGATGAGGGCAATTCCTAATCTTTGAAAAATTTACAATTGCCTATTTACACTAAATTGCTTGTCAAAGCATGTTGTCACTTGTTAATAATTTAAATGAAAAACGCATCACAGAAAGTCAAAATGGACAAATATTGGCAGCATGCATGTGCTACTTGTAATTTGCTCTCATTTTACAACTTTGCACTTGTGTTACTTGTAAAATGCACTAATTTTCAGCCAACCAGATGCATGTAATTTTTTCATGTCTATTATTAAGTACCGTATTTACTCGTGTATGAGTCGACCCCCCATTTTTAAGGACAAAAATCGGATTCTTCATCATTTCTAGTTAAGGAGGTAAAATTCAGACCGACAGAAATTTCCCAAAAAGTTAAACTCTTATTTCTGAGAATGTATTGAACAAACTGTAGAGCAAAATGTAACCGAGTGCTGTGAAGTGTATTAGCACTTGTTTATATTCCCACGATTAAGCACACATGAGCTCTTCGATTTACTGGAGAAGTATTTTACCATATTTTATAAATAGCACTGAAATGAATCTTCTTACATTTAACTAACCTTTATCTTATTTGTTGAGATTGAAAGGAGATCTAGTAGACAAAAGGAACACCAAAGAGCTTCGAAGGATCGCGCGTAACAAACAAGATCGTGCGAGACAACAACATTTGCCAGGTCACTAAGCAACTGATCGATGAAAACGAAAGTTCAGCACCGTAAACAGAAACGAAACTGTAAGAAAAAATGTCTGTTCTACAGATCAGAAGACACAACCGAAATCAGTTCCAGTAGCTTTGTATTCAAGACTCGTAAAATTTATTATTTCAAACTTTTTTGTTGACAAAGAATGCGCTGAAAACTGACGAAACTCCAACACAATTGGAACTGATTTTGTAAACTCGGTTTTCCTAACGGACTTCGGCTATTGTTTTGCTAATTTATTGGATTGCTTAGGTCAGGTCTTTGTGTATGACTCGTTTATAATTCGAGGGTGATCTTTTGGGCTGATTTTTTGGTCGCAAAAAGTCGACTCATACACGAGTAAATAGGTATGTTAGGTAATTTACCTGGCTCTGCCATTTAGAGACTTGAAGAGACTGTGGAGCTTTGATTTCCATTTTGGGGATGACTTCTGTTGTAAGCCTCGCCATTTGGTTTCCTTAAAGCTTTTTCAAGCTGTTCCCAGAAGTAGGGTTTCACATTGCAGTTTTCCCAATCCAGGTAGGTTGTGTCTTGAAGAGCAAATGGTATTTCACAGTTCTTGTACATAACTGGTACAACCTGATGATATCGTACCCTGGAAAGCGCCTTGTGTAGCTCATGTGTACACCACTCACTTTTAATGAAGTCTGGGGAAAGTACTGCAATTGTTTTTTTACTGTAGCAAATTGCTTCAGTAATGTTTTGCACTATTGGTACACCAATAGCGAAAGTCTTAAAGTCAATACAGCACTCGAAACCTCGTTTTTCAAGCTCAGCATGAAGTTCTTTCACCCAGCCAACATCTTTGTAACAATAGCATATAAACACGTCATGCCTTGGTTCATAATCTGAAACAAAATCCAACCAGGTTTTTGATGAATGCACAACTCATGCTTAAGCCACAACTTTTTTTATCTTGGAGTGTTATGTTCCACTCACAAAGGGAGAAGTGAATATCTCACAAATGCAGAGTAAAAACACAGAATGAAAAAACTATGTAAAAATTGAAAACAAACCTTAACAATGCAACAACACAGGTAAAATGATGTGGCATTAATGTAGTGAAGCAAAATGAATATGATTCAAGTAAACATCTTGAACATAAACGAGACAAATTAGCACATGGTTGAACTGATGTATGGCAAAAAATTAAGTATACTAAGTGTTTTAGCACGTTGAAGTTGAATTCCTGAAAGAGGGCTGGGGTTAACTAACAGACTAAATAGCTTTCATTTAAGTACTTTCTTGCTAAATCATAAGCTGGGTATAGATTAGATTGTTGTAATAGACATTGCAAAAAGTTATTGAATACCTATTTCTGGCAACTGTTTCAAAACTTCAGCACACTCAGCATTCTCTATATCTCCATTCTCATCTAACATTGGCTGGCAAGGGAAACACTCTGGATTATGGCTGTGTCTTGAGGAAGAGAACCACAGCCAACGTTTCTTCTTCGCAATAAATAACGATAGAGGTGCTACAACTATGATAATAAAAAAAGTGCAACCCATGCCTATCATGACAATCTGACTGACATCTTGTGATGTTGCAGCCATGTCTGTCGTAGCAATCTTGGTGACAGCTTGTGATGTTGCAGTCAACTCTGGTTAAAACAAATGGATAATAAAGTGAGTAATTTGAATTACACAAGTCAAAAAAATTTATATTTTTATGAAATTCAAATCACAAGATACCATTAGGGTTCAAAGGCCAAATGAAAAGACCAAAGCACAAGCAGTGGTTACAGTTTCATTTTCATTGGAAGAAACTACTCACTATTTGCACCTGGGAGTGAAAGGATTAAATTAAGGGAAAAATCCCTAAACAATTAATTGTAAAAACTGTGATATTGCTTCATTGTCCTATGGGAGCTCAGTTGGGAGGAATTTTCAGAGCTGGAAAACAACCCCCCTTGAAAATACACATTTTTAGTTTCAACAGTGTCTAACCCAACTCTACTCCCTTTCAACTCAGCCCAATATTCTGTTGAGGGCTTTTCAATTCTTCTCTAGTTAATGAAAACAGCTACATTTATTTCCAAATCATGAAAACAGTGAAATTCCCTAACAGATTTCCAGATCAAATCCACACAAACAGATGTTTTAGATTTACAATATAAAAGTCAGGAGTGAGAAATAGTCATCACAAGTAGGAATCAGTCAATCTTATCTTATAAGACCATTAACTTCAAGCATGACCAAAATGAATACCAACACACTCACAAAATAGTTGATGAGAACATATAATTAATATTAATAGCAAAACTTTAAGTAGAGGATACTATTTTGCAGACATGTATTTCTGAAGGGAAGCAGAATAAGATTGGGGGTTCATAAAAATTAGCAGGTGATACATCACCACACAGAGTAGATGGTACTGTGTAAAAAAAACCTCAATAGATGCAAGAAAGAGTCATTTACCATACCAACTTCAAGAAGAAATGTTTTTGTTGATTTCAGTCCATATTTGGAAGCTTTACATGTGTAGTTTCCTGCATCTTCCATGGTGACATTCTTAATTTCCAGATGGAAAACATAGTTGGGAGGTGTAACTATTACTCTTGGCTTGAAATATTTATACTTCTGTAGTTCATCATCCTCCTTTACCTTTATGTCATTCTTCAAGAAATAGCCACTCACACCATCAAAGCCTTGGATTTTACAAGTGATGTTGACTGTAGTTCCAATGTAAGCTGTGTCCAAACCATCAAGTTTTGCATACTCTATAACTGGGCCTCTTGGTACTAAAATTAAAATAGACAACTTTGTAAGAATCAAATGTTACTCAAACCTTTTCCTCGTATTCAAAGCCAAGTCAATGTATTCAATGATAATAGATTTCATTGTATTTAATCCTGCAGTTCCAGTCCATCAGCACCAACAACAAAATGTTTTGTAAGCAAATTTGATGACTTTTTTCAAGCAATTTTAATTTTTTCACTCTTCTACATTCATAGCTCCTTAAGATTGAATTAAAACCTATAGCCTGTACAGTAAGGTCAATGCAGTAAGGTTTGTACAAAAATTCCATTCTCAAATTAAACCGATGGCTGCGAATGTTTCAACCAACAGTTAAATGCAATTTACCAAAATTTGGTTGTCTCACAAAAATTTTACTCAGTCCATGTGGCAAAATAATAGGGATTTCAAAGCCTATACCCCAGTACTTAATGCAGCAGTAAAAATATATCACGACAAAAACATATCAAATCTGCATCAATCTACTTTAAAAATTTTTCTTTATGTCTGTACCTTTTTCAGTTCCTAAAAATAACTTTGCTTATATCTTTACTTTTTCACAAATTCCATTATCCAGCTGAATGCATAGATGACATTGTAACTCATTTAATGTCTTGAGAAATACAATACATGGCCACAGCCCTGCCACAATAATTACCCTATTTACGGAAAGGTCTGCCAAACTTCTCTGATAGTTTTTAACCCAAACTCTATTATCATCCATCTCCAACTGTTCTTTGCTTTCTCGGGCGAAGAAGAGCTCAAATCTTATGTTTGGTCAAATCTCACATTTGTTCAAATTCTGTGTTGAAGTGTGCTAATGAGGAGCATCAATTTAAAATTTATTAGTTTGCTTTTAACATGTGTCAGTCTTATGAGATCATTTCATATGATTGAAGACAACAGTTTTCTAAACCAGTCTGACACACAATAGAGAGATAACGCTAAATATAGCACTTGACCCTGCTCAGTCTGCACCATAATTTAAGGATAATAGTTTTTCCCTTCTATTTAGGGCAAGCTGGCAGCTACAGGCATGTGTTATACTTGGGTCTTAGTGGTGAGGGGAGAAAACCTTGCTCTAAAGATTATACTACAGACCTCAGGCATGGTTACCTACCCTTCACGGACAACTTAGCTGTAGCTGAACAACTTTTCCCCTTCTCATTTGTCACAACACATGCGTAGTTTCCTTCGTCTTCTTTTGAAATCATTTTGACCTCTAAACTTCGACTGCAGGATGTAAGTTGGTATTTCCAATTTTTTCCATCCAGAGAAATAGGTTTGCCATTAATCAGCCAAGTTACATTTGCCAAAAAATTTGAATAGACCTTGCATTCAAATGTGTAGCTGTCATCCACATCTCTTGTTATGGTAGATCCAGAGGTCATTATTATATAGGGGTCTGAATAACTTTTCCCCTTCTCATTTGTCACAACACATGCGTAGTTTCCTTCGTCTTCTTTTGAAATCATTTTGACCTCTAAACTTCGACTGCAGGATGTAAGTCGGTATTTCCAATTTTTTCCATCCAGAGAAATAGGTTTGCCATTAATCAGCCAAGTTACATTTGCCGAAAAATTTGAATAGACCTTGCAATGAAATGTGTAGCTGTCATCCACACCTCTTGTTATGGTAGATCCAGAGGTCATTATTATATAGGGGTCTGCATAATCTGAGGGGTGAGGGGATCCTGGAATGATTCCATTATCACAATTTCCTGTGTCACGTCTGTGCCTTTTTGATGAAAAGTACACTAAATAAGAAGACAATCAATCAATTAATAAAAAAAACTCTTAAACTCGACAAAGACGCTTCAAAGTTTTTGAAAGTTGGATCAGACAACTTTTAAAAGACTGAAATGTATCACCTTAATGTCACGTTTTCGCCACCAAAAAGTTGAATAACAACGTGCGGGTTATCCACCAGTGCGGGTAATCTGGTGCCTTTTTTTTTCGCCGTATGCAATAATTGGCCGGTGCGGGTAATCGGCCGTACGGGTAAACGACCGGAAATTACGGTACTTATCATGTTTGCCATGGCAAAAAAGTAACATGTTATTTGATACATATTATGATTTAGACATAAAAGGAATAAGTTCTGCTGTAAGAAACCAAAGATTTGGGGCAAACTGGTGAAGGTGAGGGCAAACTCGCTTTCCGTCAGGGGGTGAACTCTTAAGGCGGTAGGGGGAAACTTGCAATGGGCAAAACCTCCAGTTACCTCTAAGATTGACAAGCTTCTAAACTGCTTGATCAGAGACAAAGAGACTGAGGTCATGAGAGTAAAGGAAACAACTGCCACCTTCAAAACAATCTTGAACATTAAGCAAATTCTCCTTGTCAAGGATGTCTGTTCCTTTTTCAGGTTCTAAAAATAACTTTGCTAATTTCTTTACTTTCTCACAAGTTCCATTATCCAGCTGAATGCACAGATGACATTATAACTCATTTAATGTCTTAGGAAATAGAATACATGGCCACAGCCCTGCCACAATAATTACCCTATTTACTGAAAGGTCTGCCAAAATTCTCTGCTGTTCTTTTTTTTTTACCCAAAATCTACTATCATCCGTCTCCAACTGTTCTTTGCTTTCACAGGCAAAGAAGAGGTCAAATCTCATGTTTGGTCAAATCTCATATTTGTTCAAATTCTGTGTTTAAGTGTGCTGATGAGGAGCATCAATTTAAAATGCATTAGTTTGCTTTTAACATGTGTCAGTCTTATGAGATCATTTCATATGATTGAATGTAACTCAGAAATCCTGTGTGCAAATTTGTGCCAGCAAATTCACCACAGCAATAATTTTGGGGAAAAAATTCTGCATGTATGTATATGAAACTTCCATACAAAGAACTCTTTAACCCTTTCACTCCCAAGCTCAAAGTGATAATTAATTCTCCCCTCTAGCGGCTACACATCTTGTAACTTAGTAACAAGAATTTAATGTTAGTTTAGGATTAACACTTCTACCTCGGAAGACTCTGGATTATCTGTAAACTTTTAAAGCTGATTGCATTAAGCGTAGACTCCATGTAAATATATGTTAAAACATATCTTATTAGATGTTTTGGTATGTAGTATCGCTGAATATTTTTACGAGTTATGCCGTATTTTGACTAGACTCTAGGGTGTCAAAATACAAACAACGAGCGCGGAAAGGCGTTAAATGACACTCCTTGGAGTCTTTGCCTTACTACTGCAATGAAATGGTAGCCCTCCTCCTCGACCACTTACTTTTCCAATTTCACAACCAATTTGGCAATACAGTCCACTAGATGGCTGAAAAAATTTATCACAAGAGATCTCCACAAAGTTAAGCTTAACAAATCACATTAAAGTAACACCGTAATTCAATTATAAAACTTAAATTGCACTAAAATTGCAACAAACTCACCTCTTCCACACTCCCCTGAGTATAAAGCTTTCCCTCCGCAAACTTGAATTTTTGGATCGTTTTGATCACTACACGTTACCACAAGCACATGGCCACTCACTCCTCGCCTGTCCTTGCAAGGACAAACTACCGTCTGGTTACGGCATTGCGATCTCTGTTCCCATTGTTCCGATACAGCAGAGGTAAATTCCACTCCGCAAAAAACAAAAAGTAGTAGAAGTTCCTTCGCAATCATAGATTAGTTCACTTATCTGGATCTCATCAAAACCTCTCGGAAATACTGGAAAGAGTTAAATAGATTCCCTTCTGGGCCTGCTCGAATTTCGAAATGGTTGTAGATAAATACTTGCGTCTCGTAGAGAAATCTTGCTAAAAATTCCAAAATACACTTTCCTCTTTGGGATCTGAAGAAAAATGTTGACAACGGTGGTCGTAGAAGATAATTAAGCACAAGTTTTTATGCACGTTTATTAAATTCTCTTCTGCAGGGGCCTGGAACCAGAGTAAATACTTAGAACTGATCAGGCAGATGGCAATCTCAAAACCAGAACGTGACTTGAAAAATTCATCGAGGTAAATTGAACTGGGAAAATTAAAATGCTTTCACCTGCTTGTCCGCACTTTTAAAGAGATCAGCGATACGACTTGTGGAATGAGCGACACAAACACAGCGATACGACTTGTGGAATGAGTGACACAAACACAGAACAGACGAAGTATCGAAGAAGTTCGTTTAATTGTCTTAGGCGGGACCGGAAACCTGCCTAATTTTGTAAGAGGGTGTGTGTGTGTGAGTGACCATTTGAAGAGCTCTGAAATGAGTGTCCGAAGCATGGTATTTGTCTGCTTCTACGAGCTTTTAAGAGCCTTATAGGAATATTGACAGGAGGAGTAAAAAGGTTTCTCTTGATGGGAATGACTCCTCCGGGAACTTGTAAGACCAACAACGTAGCTGAAAATGACGTAAGCGATGCTGTTTTTTTTACCATTCGAAAACAAAACTTTTGGTATGTTCAATTTCATTCGCATTCAATTTTCTTAATATTCAGAATCGAAAATGGTCGATTTTAATTGTAAACATACGACATTGGAACTTCTGGTTTTTTGTCTGGTTTTTTTTTTTTGCTTGTTTGTTTTTTTTTAAGGTGATTTTTCGTCTCCTGTTAATGTGTACTTTGAGTTTCAATATCTTCAATTTGCTCTTTTTCAGTTTTTATAGATTTTGTTCATATTTTTCTTTTCGGTTGTCGGTTAATCTTTTGTTTTGAAATGTACCAATGCTGCCCTATTTTAATCAATGATCGCATGACGCCAATTCATGCCGCCCGTCTGTCGGAAGCAACCCAACGCTATTTGCGTATTCAGAAGAAGAGTACGTCAAAACTTTTCGTTTTTGAAAACACGCTTGTTTTGAGAGACAGGCCCAGCAACCAGCGTGCAAATTCCCACCACACGAAGCTTCTTCACGGGCTCTAAACTCAACCGACCATGCTAGGATCTGCTGAGATCCTAGGCAAAGTATATCTTGACTCGGAAGTTGGGAAGTCTCGAAGAGCTGGATAGTTCTAAAGTGAGGTAATAAACCGTAATCAAC
>NC_089324.1:5459743-5482243 GCF_036669915.1 Pocillopora verrucosa
GTCTAACATTTTCGGGGCGGCTTTTTTCACTTGGGTCACTTTTCTTTTACGAAGAAAAATTAAATATCTAATTCATTAAAGATTAGTTTAAAATATATATATGTGTGTTTAGCTAGCATGTGTTGTTTTTTTAAATCAGCAGTGCACGTCAAAGTGGGTACTGTTTCAGAAGATTCAACAGTTGATCAAGAAACAGTAGTCTAGCAGTATTGCAGTCGAAACGCCGCGATCTACATCATTCGTGACTCTATAGTGAGGTAAACGAACAAAGTTAATATCCTAACTTACACCACGATGAACAATAAGCACATATTTTATTACAATAGAAAAATCACTCTTCAATCATTTACCCTTGGTGACCCCACAAATGGTTTAAGGTACAGGGGCGCATATTCTACATTCTTGCAGAACTATCGATCCTTCTTTTCTCAGCAAACAACATAAATTACAGATTTGTAATCGTATTGTAAATTGCAGGCATGGAGCTGCAAAATGATTCAATTCATGGGAAAAAACTAAGAAATACTGCAAGCCGCTCTACTAAACATTGCAAAAATAGTGGGTTATCCGACCTTCTTCTCCTTTGTTTTTTTTTTTTGCTCCTCCTGGCTGTGCCTGTCCTTGACTTTTTTTCTTCGATTGCTGCCCTCAAAATCTTTTGTTGTCCAGTTTTTGTTCGTATACTAACATGCGGTCTTCCGGTTTCTGACAGGGCCCTGAATGCACCCCTCCATGCCCCCCATCAAGACCAACAAAAGGACACCTCCAATCGTTATCACAGCTATTTCCCAACTTTTAAGGCCTCCAGACTTAGACGACGAGCCTGTGATGATGGAGAAACCACAGTTAGCCATCAAACTCACCAGATCGAATCAATGATTCTCCCCTCTAACTACTTAATATTTCTTTATAAGTAAGTTAAGAGAATCTAGTCTTACATCAGAATGAGCAGCTCCAGCTCATAAGTTTGTCTTTTCTCAACATAAGCTTGTTGGATAATGTATGCGGAAAATGTGAGATGCTATCCGTGTTTCAGAAGAATTACGGTCTAGAAACCACATTTCTTTTTTTCATCTCTTCCGAGACAAAGTACTCCACATTGAAATTTTAGAGAGTAACTCTAACAAATCGAAATTTTCTTCAAAAAATCCTGAGTAGTTATCGCAAAATAACGTGGGTCACTTACTGAGAAAACATGAGGATTTATGAGAAATTTACACCACATATTTGTCCGAATATGCCACCAAACCATAGTTTTGGAACTTCGTGTTTTTCACACTGAGAAAAAGCAAATTATGGATCACAAATTCAAATACACAGAATAAAAATGAGGATTGCATTAGACATTGGGACGTATTAACTAGTACCACTTAGGGTAAACGTGAGAAAGTTACGAATAGCTTACCGGTGGGTGTTTTTGCTGTGTAAGGGATTTCTATGGAAAAAATGAATCATCACTATTATTCCCTGATTGACTATTAGATGTGAGACGGAAATTAGTTAATTACACAACAACTTCTTATCGTTACCACTACTATAATTACCACTCTCACTATTATTATAATTGTATTATTTCTGTCATTATCATCATAATCAATTATATCATTTACATATCATCTTCAAGTCAGCAGTGTATCACAGTCAAAGTGGGAACGGTTTCCGACAATTTAGCAGTTGAGCTAGAAACAGTAGAAAATCATTCTTTAATCATTTACCCTAGGGGACCCCACAAATGGTTTAAGGTACTGGGGCCCATACTCTACACTCTTGCTCAACCCTTTCTTACTCAGCAAACAACAAAAATTTCAGATTTGTAATCATATTGTATATTGCAGGCATGGAGCTGCAAAATTATTAAATTATTCATTTTTTAACTACCAGTCTACTATTACTATCACTATCACTATAATTACAATTATATTATTTCCATCATTATCATCATTATTATTTATATCATTTACATATCATCATTATCATTACTACTATTGTTGCTACCATTAGAACTGATAGCCTGACTCTACAATTTGAGACAAGTGATTAAATGTGTTCATTTATCAACAGTACATTAAGCCACAATAAACAACAATATTTTCTACAGTATTAGTAGAAATGATTACTACCATCATCATCATCATTATCACTTTTTGGTACCAATAAGTAAATAGTTTGATATTAAATACTGTAGGTGATAATATTGGAGGATGAGAGGTGGGCAGACTGAGAAATTGTACTCACCTCCCTCCTCCCCTCCAAAATAACAAAAGTAACAAACAAACAAACACACAAACAACAACAACAAACAAAAAGGAATAGGAATGGGCTATTGCAATAACTCTTACCAGGAGGAATTCCACATTTTCCTTGACAACAGCAAGCACTGGTCAATGACAAGTACTGTTTGAAGATATAAAGAACAGCATTTGAACATATGGTACAGATACACTGTGAATCAAAATAAATTGTTTTTTCTTGTGCATTGCTGATTTTCAGTTCTTCATTTTTTTAAGTTATTCAGTGTAGGCAAGCTCAATTTTGTCAAATGATACCCAAAATAAAATTACTATAAAACTCATTCTCAGTTCAACTCTTAATATTCACTCTTTCTTCTGAAAACATACACAAAGTCCAAATTTTATTTCCCCTTTCATTATCTAACTTTCTGCCAATCTCAGTGCATGCAAGTTTGAGTTCCAGGCCCTGCCTTTTGGTATGACACTCCAAATATCTAATACTGGTAATCAATTTTAGTGTTATAGTATTCTTGCCTGCCTGAATATTCACGATGAACAGTGCAAGATGTGTAATGTATTAAAGTTAACAAATACATTACATGTTGAAATGGGTTTGTTCAGTAATAGATCACAGATGATGTAAAAATGTAGTACAAACTAAAAATTGTTACAGCCTGTTGTGTCAAACATGTTGTTACAGAACAGGCAGAATGCAATATGCAACAATTTAAGAAGGAAAATTGTTCTTAGTGGTGATCTTTTCATCCCCCTTATAGATCAAAAGTCAGTACTACTAAAAAGGTGTGTATAGGTCAGGGCAGGGTTTTTTAAAGCTGAGTTAAGATAATCCAAGGTTAGTGTGAAATCTGATTTCAGATCTGATAGCTTTAATGAGGCTTCATAGGGTTTTTCGGCTGCATGAGATCTGGGCATGAAAATTAAGCACAAGCTCTAAAATTGTCAGCATGCAAAACAAATATGGTGGCTTGCTACTATCGCACCATTGTTATCTGAAAAGGTGTGTTTAAGACAGTTTTTACACAATATAGTTTTTATGTAATAGAATCTAGGGTTTCCAGTAATTGCACCTGTAACATTCATAGGCCTTCTATGCCTGAAAAAGAGGTCAACCAAAAAGAAAACATAGAGGGAAAAGATTGCCAAAAGGCGACAGATTTGAAATTCTAAACATGCTCAGATACTGATCTTAACAAAGTTCTATCCCATTACCTAATATTAAGCAACAGAGAAAATAGGGATCTTTCAAGTAAGATTATCGCATTTCAAATTATGAAAATTTTGAGAGATATTTCATAGAAGCAAATTGAAGAAAATCTAAGGCAAAGAAAATTATTGCTGGCGAGTACCTCCCTTCATGGAACCTTAGCTTAATAAAGAAAATTATTTTTATAATATGTACTAATGCAAACAAAAGTCTGAACTTTGATCACTGCCTTTTTATGGCTTTTAGTGACCTTGAAATGCAAAAACATAAAAATTTTCTAGAAAAACATTACACTGACGTGCATACCATCATTGAGCAAAAACCCTAAGGAGTCTCCTTAAAACAAAATTCAGTCAAATTCTTTTTGTCTGGAATGAGAGTATTTCATTCTCTAAAAAGAACACAGGAAATTATCCCGAAAAGGCATTTGAATAATGGAATAAAAAAACTCAGATTAACATTTAACCTTGGGTTAGTGCTTAAGTCTGCCTACAAACAACTGGGTCCTGCTTGTTATGTAAAATAAGTACCACTTTAAAAAGTGGTTAGGTAAAGAAAATATCAACTCCTGAAATGTTTGACATTTTTAGCCAATGACACTATCCACTGATGTGTACTTACATATGTATCCACTGGATCATTTTTGGTGCCAACATATTCAAAGACCGCCTCATTTTGTGGTAAAGATTGATTGCAGATTAATGAAATCACAGCTCTATGTTTACTTTTGGAATTCCTGTGACACAAACAAAGAAGATAATTCAACACTTTGAGGCAAGTAGCAACTTGGTTAAAATCCATAATAATTATAATGATGATAATGATAATAATATTACTGATGGAAATAACAATATTGATGCTGCATGCAGTAATGATGATGACAAAAATAATCATGACCATGAGAATTACAATCATTATCACAACAGTGAAAAATGAAGATGACAAAGACAGCAATGTAACAATGAAATAACATTTTAGATTGAACAAAAACTAGAATTTCCATATCTATAAAAAATATCATGGATTCCAAAGATTGTTTGAAATAATTCAAGGATGATTATGGATGCTAGAAGAAAAGGCATGCATAGCAGAACAGAGCAAAAGTTAATAACAATGTTATTGAATCATATATAATAATAACAATGATGATAATATGTTTCAGTGCTGAGTTTTTTTCCAAAGGGTACCTATAGCATCTACATGCACTCTTTTAATGGCTAATTTTGTTTAAATTCTTGTTAATTTGATAAGTTAAAAGCACTCACTGAAATTTAAGGGTAAGATTTGATTTGATCAATTCATTGTCAACATCCATTTCAAATTTTCCACTGGCTTCATCGCCCAAACTATCACACTGGTGAGCAGATAAGTTAGTCCATCTGGCAACCTAGTATACAGTTTGAGATCAATAAGTTATGTACAAAAACAAGCATTCATAACTCTTACTAATTGAGCCCACAATGAACGGGCTATAAGTTGGAGCAGAAATAAGGAGGTTCTGTAACTTGCAGTTTGGACTGAGAAAACTGGGTTAGTAAGATATTTACAACATATTACATCTCTGAGTTCAAATGCAGGCCAAAGACTTCAATTCAAACTTTCTACTTTTTGAATTTAGCAGGTTGTGCAGTGAAACGTGGTCTGCAAAATTGACCAATCAATGGAGTACTAATGGAGATATATAATATATGTGTTTATTGCACTCTGATCCATCAAAAAACCAATTAATTTTGCACTGGTTAACCCACTGCTGCCTGGAAGCAACAGACTGCACTTACTATTGTTTATTTGCCATAAATAGCAATTCACTTTGGATTTTTGAGAGATTTATGATTACAGTAATGAAATAAGGAGGACTGATCACTCTTCCCATTTGCTTTTTATTACATGCATGACTTGTTGGATCTTAATCCCTTGCAATCTCCAGACAAGTGAACATGCACTCTCATCTATTACAAGGTAATTTGTAATCCTTAGATCTCAGAAGCCAATAGATACCCACCGAAGTCTTAGAACAAGAGACGGTGGTGGTACTGTTTTCCCCAACAAACTCACTGAACTCAGCACACGGACTGTAAGATATGTACCACTTGTTCTTGGTCTTACTTGTAAACCTACAAAACGTATGTTACAAATTATAAACCACTGCGAATTACAATCACTTGACCTAAGGACCTTTTAATCCAATTTGCAGCATAGTAAATGATACAATACTTCCACTTTCAGTACACTACTTCTTGGTATTTCCCATTTTTAAGATCAAAGTTTCTTCTTTAAATATTTTGACGACACAATAAACACTGTATTGACTAAGCCTATTGGTCACAGATGGCTAATTATGACTTACAAACAGTGTTTGACTTGCAAGTAAATGCATGCAAGCCGTGAATTTGTGCAAATACTGCACGAACAATTGTACATCCCAACTCATGTAACTGTTCCAGCGACCAGATCTCACGCTTGGTCAATAACGCATGTACAACTAAAACTCAATCAAGTACCGTAGCTGTAGAATTTAAATAATTGATTACGACTCCGTTGGTTAAGTTAATAAACACGAGCAGTAATAATTCCCTAGCAATCGACATAATTTATTTCTGTTACATCAAGCTCATTCTTCTCCACAAAGAACGGCTGATGTTGGAGAAAAAGCTTGTACGATCTAGAAATAAGTTTATTCAATTCTATAAGATTTCAAGAGAGTCGTAATCACTCTACCGTTGTCGTTATTGTTTTCCAAGAATTGCGTGCATAATAAAATTTGGGGCTGTGCGTAAACCTTGCGTTCAGTTCGCTTACAATACTTTCAGTTAAGAAATGATTCTCCAGAGAGAGCTTCAATCAATAAGATTAAATCTAGAAAAGAAGCTGCAAAAATTTTAGGCAACGACGTGAGAAATTGTGCCTCTTGGCGCAACAATCTGATCTACGTTGCCACAAGTTGCGAGGTTTCTTCGAAAGTTTACGTAAACAAAGGTGTTCTGAAGTGTTTCAGTCAGGAAAAGTGAATCCCAACTTTACACAACGAGCACAAGACATACCTTGGAGAAGACGAATTTGTCTTCAATGGTAGAAGGTTGACATATTCCCTTGTGTCATTAACTGCTGGAAAATAGCACGCGCAACTCTCATATCCGTGCACAGGGATACAATCACGCGCGCGCGAAACACAGCTGATTGCCACCAGTAACATGCAAATAGCTAGGACTTGATATGAATCTGCCATTCTCGATGTAAATTTTTAAATATCCGACCTTGCACACTGGAGATATTGAGACGTGGAATTGCTGATTACGTTTGTAATGGAGGTATATCTAGGGCTACGTCTCACGTGAATTAATCGCCTGACTATTACCATAAATGGCCAATCATGAGACATGTAAGATTCAACTTGGTAAAAAAACGCACGACAGCAAAAAAAATTATGAAAAAGAAAAAAACAAAACGCACTATGTTAAAATTTGCCCCTACCTTAAAAGCCAATTTATTTAAATAAATAAATCTAATTTATTATTTGACTGAAAATGATTAAAGCACTGATGGATTGAACTTTTCCCAAGAAAGTAATCCTAAAATAAACATTTTTCCTCACAAGACACGCTCCTATCATGTGATTGGAAATGTAAGGCAGGTTTCATTGCTCAAAATAAAATTCGTAACCAGATCCTTTCGGATCGAACGTAAACATGGTTGAGAAAGTTTGCGTCCTATCGGTTGTTCGTTGTTGTAATATTGCTTTGTAAGGGCTTAAAACAGGGGTAAATTTTGAAGCTGGAATGGAAAACAGGAAATGAGAAGTATCAAACAGAATATGTCTCTACAGATTCGTCTTTTTAGGCGACGGAAATCGGGAGTTGTGGTCAAAATACCGCACAGTACGAAATCTGGATATTTGCCCCTGTCAACATCACGACCGCACTGGCGTCTGCTGTGCGTGACAAAACAAGCATCTGTCGTGACCCGTGCTTAATGGGTTAAAAAGTAACGGGAATTCTTATTTACTCATAGAAGGTTGTTGTTATCATCAGGAATTACTCCCCCAGAAAAGGGTCAGTAAATGGCGTAAATTACGATATAATATCTTACGTTTTGAAACTTTCTTAAATGTATCGCTGGGCCCAACATGACATTACATAACTTTCTTTTCTCTCGAATTTTAGGGTAGCTAAAGTCTAAGATAATATCTTCGAGAGGAAAAAATAAAAAAATAATAATAATAATGATAATAATAATGATAATGATGTAGCTGTACCTTAGCTTGAGGCCAGTTTATTTAACTCACTCAATTTGACATAAATTTGTTGGCTGCCCAGTCTCTATATTTCCATTTACTTCAGCCCAAGAGCATCACTCCGAATAATTTTTTCATCTTTGAGAACTGAATAGCACAGATTGTTAAACAAATAGATTTTAAAAATAGTAATACTTACAGCATTGTTGTGAAGCAGCAATTATTCAAGCACATATTTAAATTCCTCCATTATAAATTCTCCCTGAACAACTCATGGCCACAGGATTTTGGCAGAATCAAGCCCTTGACTAAATTAGAACCAATTAAATCCCCTTATAAAAAATTAGACCTCAAAGTTGATTATGAGCATCAAAATCATTCCTTGTTTAGCCACAAGCCTCAACTGAACATTAAAGGACCATCACTGCAAGCTCCTGCTACAGCACCAAGTAATTAATTTCCTGGACATCCCTCAGGCCACCATCAGTGAGCAAGAGTCAAGAAGATTTTGAAACTCTTAATACACGATGAATTTTGACCTGTAGTTTCCTCAATTACTCTATTTCCTAACATGAGCCAAGGATTAGTTTCACAAAGCAAGTTGCAGAATGAATTGGAACTCATTCTTACAATGGTGACTGTATGGCGAATAAAGAAAGGATAATGCTCGAAACGTCAGTTTTCAAACTCATAACGATGGCCAATTCACGGTATCAACTCAGTTGATAATATCAAATCATTTTGTAAAAGAGCGAACCTTAAAATTAGCTAAATTGCGGGGGTGTATGTTGGCTCCTTTTCCTACGTTCGAACAAACTATGTGGTAGAAAGTGGAGTCTTTCTCAGTTTGGTCTTCAGTTTTCAGGCTCCATACTACTAGCTCATCCCCCCTCCGAGGGGAGGGGTTGAGCGGATTTGGGAGGGGTGGGGCAATAGATTTTACGTTTTTCCCAACCCCCTTCGCACACCGTCCACACCAACTCTTAATCAAACATGGCCGGCCGGATAACGTAACGGTAGCGAGCTTGAAACGTAATGTTGCCCTCATAAGACGCCTGAACTGTAAACTAACCACAGGACACTTTATATATGTACGTGTGTGCCTTACAAATAGATGATCAGATAGCTTGGAAAACAAACCCCCCTCCCCTAGTCCCTTCAAGTGAAGTCGCTTGATCTTCACCCGACACTAACCATCAAAAATATGGTCGTATTTTTGAAATTGTATACAATAACGTTCATAGTTAGCTAACTTCATTTCAAAAATGCCTTTTAATTGGCTTTTCGGCTAATACACTCGATTTGGCCATGTTTTTATGTTTAACAAATGGAAAAGCCTTGATTGTGCTCTGTTCTGCTGTAAAGCACACAGGAAGCTGCTAGAGTTTACGCTCATCTATATTTGGAGAAAAACGATCGTGACGCTAAGATTAATGCAAGAGAAATCAAATCAAACCATTTGATCTTAAGCACTAAAATTAAGAAAACAAATCTAATCAAAAATTAAAATTACACATAACAACCTGCACAGCTGGTGCAAGAGACTAGAAATACGAGACTAAAAAACCGTCTAACATTCTCGGGGCGGCTTTTTTCACTTGGGTCACTTTTCTTTTACGAAGAAAAATTAAATATCTAATTCATTAAGGATTAGTTTAAAATATATATATATATATATATATATATATATATGTGTGTGTTTAGCTAGCATGTGTTTTTTTTTAAATCAGCAGTGCACGTCAAAGTGGGTACTGTTTCAGAAGTTTCAACAGTTGATCAAGAAACAGTAGACTAGCAGTATTGCAGTCGAAACACCGCGATCTACATCATTCGTGACTCTATCGTGAGACAAACGAACAAAGTTAATATCCTAACTTACACCACGATGAACGATAAGTACATATTTTATTACAATAGAAAAATCACTCTTCAATCATTTACCCTTGGTGACCCCACAAATGGTTTAAGGTACTGGGGCCCATATTCTACATTCTTGCAGAACTTTCGATCCTTCTTTTCTCAGCAAACAACATAAATTACAGATTAGTAATCGTATTGTAAATTGCAGGCATGGAGCTGCAAAATGATTCAATTCATGGGAAAAAACTAAGAAATACTGCAAGCCGCTCTACTAAACATTGCAAAAATAGTGGGTTATCCGACCTTCTTCTCCTTTGTTTTTTTTTTTGCTCCTCCTGGCTGTGCCTGTCCTTGACTTTTTTTCTTCGATTGCTGCCCTCAAAATCTTTTGTTGTCCAGTTTTTATTCGTATACTAACATGCGGTCTTCCGGTTTCTGACAAAACCCTGAATGCACCCCTCCATCCCCCCCATCAAGACCAACAAAAGGACACCTCCAATCGTTATCACAGCTATTTCCCAACTTTTAAGGCCTCCAGACTTAGACGACGAGCCTGTGATGATGGAGAAACCACAGTTAGCCATCAAACTCACCAGATCTAATCAATGATTCTCCCTTCTAACTACTTAATATTTCCTTATAAGTAAGTTACGAGAATCTAGTCTTACATCAGAATGAGCAGCTCCAGCTCATAAGTTTGTCTTTTTTCAACATAAGCTTGTTGGATATGGTATGCGGAAAATGTGAGATGCTATCCGTGTTTCAGAGGAATTACGGTCTAGAAATCACATTTCTTTTTTTCATCTCTTCCTAGACAAAGTACTCCACATTGAAATTTTAGAGAGTAACCCTAACAAATCGAAATTTTCTTCAAAAAATCCTGAGTAGTTATCGCAAAATAACGTGGGTCACTCACTGAGAAAACATGAGGATTTATGAGAAATTTACACCACATATTTGTCCGAATATGCCACCAAACCATAGTTTTGGAACTTCGTGTTTTTCACACTGAGAAAAAGCAAATTATGGATCACAAATTCAAATACACAGAATAAAAATGAGGATTGCATTAGACATTGGGACGTATTAACTAGTACCACTTAGGGTGAACGTGAGAAAGTTACGAATAGCTTACCTGTGGGTGTTTTTGCTGTGTAAGGGATTTCTATGGAAAAAAAAATGAATCATCACTATTATTCCCTGATTGACTATAAGATGTGAGACGGAAATTAGTTAATTACAAAACAACTTCTTATTGTTACCACACTACTATTATTACCACTATCACTATTATTATAATTGTATTATTTCCATCATTATCATCATAATTAATTATATCATTTACATATCATCTTCAAGTCAGCAGTGTATCACAGTCAAAGTGGGAACGGTTTCAGAAAATTTAGCAGTTGAACAAAAAACAGTAGAAAATCACTCTTTAATCATTTACCTTCGGGGACCCCACAATTGGTTTAAGGTACTGGGGCCCATATTCTACACTCTTGCGGAACTTTCAACCCTTTTTTACTCAGCAAACAACAAAAATTCAGATTTGTAATCATATTGTATATTGCAGGCATGGAGCTGCAAAATTATTCAATCATTAATTTGTTAAATACCACTACTATTATTATCACTATCATTATAATTACAATTATATTACTTCCATCATTAACATCATTATTATTTATATCATTTACATATCATCATTATCATTACTATTATTGTTGCTACCATTAGAACTGATAGCCTGACTCTACAATTTGAGACAAGTGATTAAATGTGTTCATTTATCAACAGTACATTAAGCCACAATAAACAACAACATTTTCTACAGTATTAGTAGAAATTATTACTGCCATCATCATCATTATCACTTTTTGGTACCAATAAGTAAATAGCTTAATATTAATTACTGTAGGTGATAATATCAGAGGATGGGAGGTGGGTGGACTGAGAAATTGTACTCACTTCCCTACTCCCCTCCAAAACTATGCATCGCAAATTCAAATTCACAGAATAAAAATGAGGATTGCATTAGACATTGGGACGCATAAAGTGGTACCACTTAGGGAAAACATGAGAAAGTTACAAATAGCTTACCTGTGAGTGTTTTTGCTGTGTAGAGGATTTCTATGGAAAAAATGAATCATCACTATTATTCCCTGATTGACTATTAGATGTGAGAAGGAAATTACTTAATTAAGCAACAACTTCTTATTGTTACCACTACTATTATTACCACTATCACTATTATTATAATTATGTTATTTCTGTCATTATCATCATAATTATTTATATCATTTACATATCATCTTCAAGTCAGCAGTGTATCATTAAAGTGGGAACTGTTTCAGAAAATTTAACAGTTGATCAAGACACAGTAGAAAAATCACTCTTTCATCATTTACCTTAGGGGACCCCAAAAATGGTTTAAGGTAATGGGGCCCATATTCTACACTCTTACAGAACTTTCAACCCTTCTTTACTTAGCAAACATCAAAAATTTCAGATTTGTAATCATATTGTATATTGGAATTACGGTCAACTCGCCGACAGACCAACTCGCCGACGCCAACTCGCCGACGTATAAAATCGAGTAGAGACGTCGGCGAGTTGGTCGTCAATCCAATACAACTTATTAGAAGTTAAACATACAAAAAATTTAACGATATTTAGTAAAAAAAACACTGGTGAACATTGGTGAACATCAAGCAGAAGCTTAAACATTGGTGAACATTGGTGAACATTGGTGAACATCACCAATGACTAGAACAGCTTAAGACGCGCAAGAGTTATCATGTCAATCGCTCAGATTTTTTAACGAAACTTGGCTTTCTAGACAATATCTTTAGTAAAAAGCAATTCTTTTTATTTGCAACAACGTTTATAAGGATCTCAAGGCGAATAAAACGAAGTAAACATCACCAATGACTCTAACAACTTCAAACGCGAACGAGTTATTGTGTGACAACAACACTGTAAAGACTCATCATGACAATCGGTCAGATTTTTAAAGAAAACTTGGCTTTCTAGACAAGATCTTTAGTAAAAAGCAATTATTTTTATTTGCAACGAAGTTTATAAGGATCTCAAGGCGAATAAAGTAAAGTAAACATTGCCAATGACTCTAACAGCTTCAGACGCGAACGAGTTATTGGGTGACAACAACACCGTAAAGACTCATCATGTCAATCGCTCAGATTTTTTAAGAAAACATGTTCATCCATGTTCACCGATGTTTAAGCTTCTGTTTGATGTTTTACTAAATATCGTTTACTTTTCTGTATGTTTAACTTCTAATAAGTTGTATTGGATTGACGACCAACTCGCCGACGTCTCTACTCGATTTTATACGTCGGCGAGTTGGCGTCGGCGAGTTGGTCCGTCGGCGAGTTGACTGGTTACCGTATATTGCAGGTATGGAGCTGCAAAATAATTAAATTATTCATTTTTTAAATACTATTATTATCACTATGATAATCATTATAATTGCAATTATATTACTTCCATCATTATCATCATTATTATTTCTATCATTTACATATCATCATTATCATTACTATTATTATTGCTATCATTAGAACTGATAGCCTGACTCTACAATTTGAGACAAGTGATTAAATGTGTTCATGTGTTCATTTATCAACAGTACATTAAGCCACAATAAACAACAACATTTTCTACAGTATTAGTAGAAATTATTACTGCCATCATCATCATTATCACTTTTTGGTACCAATAAGTAAATAGCTTAATATTTATTACTGTAGGTGATAATATCAGAGGATGGGAGGTGGGTGGACTGAGAAATTGTACTCACTTCCCTACTCCCCTCCAAAAGTAAAAAAAAAACAACAACAACAACAACAACAAACAAAATGGAATAGGAATAGGCTATTGCAATAACTCTTACGAGGAGGAATTCCACATTTTCCTTGACAACAGCAAGCACTGGTCAATGATAAATACTGTTTGAAGATATAAAGAACAGTATTTGAACATATGGTACAGATACACTGTAAATCAAAATAAATTGTTTTTTCTTGTACATTGCTTATTTTCAGTTTTGATTTTTTAAAGTTATTCAGTGTAGGCAAGCTCAATTTTGTCAAATGATACCCAAAATAAAAAGTTACTTTAAAACTCATTCTCAGTTCAACTCAGTCTTAATATTCACTCTTTCTTCTGAAAACATACACAAAGTCCAAATTGTATTTTCCCTTTCGTTATCTAACTGTCTGCCAATCTCAGTGCATGCAGGTTTGAGTTCCAGGCCCTGCCTTTTGGTATGACACTCCAAATATCTAATACTGGTAATCAATTTTAGTGTTATAGTATTCTCGCCTGCCTGAATATTCACGATGAACACTGCAAGATGTGTAATGTATTAAAGTTAACAAATACATTACATGTTGACATGGGTTTGTTCATTAATAGATCACAGATGACATAAAAATGTAGTACGAACTAAAGATTGTTACTTTATAAGTCCAGCCAGTTGTGTCAAACATGTTGTTGCGGAACAGGCAGGAAGCAACATGGAACTTATTTGTTTTATGCAGCAATTTAAGAAGGAAAATTGTTCTTAGTGGTGATCTTTTTATCCTCCAAATAGATCAAAAGTCAGTTCTACTCAAAAGGTGTGTATAGCTCAGGGCAAGGTTTTTTAAAGCTGGGTTAAGATAATCCAGGGTTAGTGTGAAATCTGATTTCAGATCTGATAGCTTTAACAAGGCTCCATAGGGTTTTTTGGCCGCATGAGATCTGGGTATGAAAATTAAGCACAAGCTCTAAAATTGTCAGCAAAACAAACATGGTGGTTTGCTACGATCGCGCTATTGTTATCTGAAAAGGTGCATTTAAGACAGTTTTACATAATATAGTTTTTATGTGATGGAATCTAGGGTTTCCAGCAATTGTTCCCATAACATTCATAGGCCTTCTATGCCTGAAAAAAGGGTCAACCGAAAAGAAAACATAGATGGAAAAGATTGCCAAAAGGCGACAGATTTAAAATTCTAAACATGCTCAGATACCGATCTTGATGAAGTTCTATTCCATTGTGTAATATTATATGCAACAGAGAAAGTAAGGATCTTTTGAGTAAGATTTATCACAATTCAAATTATGAAAATTTTGAGAGACATTTCAGAGAAGCAAATTGGAGAAAATCTAAGGCAAAGCAATTATCATTGGTGAGCACCTCCCTTCATAGAACCTTAGCTCAATAAAGCAAAAATTTTCTAGAAAAAACATACCGCTGGCGAGCACACCATCATTGAGCAAAAACCCTAAGGAGTCTCTTTAAAACAAAATTCAGTCAAATTCTTTTTGTCTAGAATAAGACTATTTCATGCTCTAAAAAGAATGCAATAAATTATCCCAAAAAGGCATTTGAATAATGGAATAAAAAAACCCAGATTAACATTTAGATGAGTAGCACAATCACCATGCCCATAGGGGGTTGACTGCAAACTTTCAATGATTTCTTCTGTTTTACATTTTCATTGAAGCCAAATCTTTGCTTACAGGTAAAATTGTTCGTATTGATTATAGTAAAAGCAAAAAATCAGAAAACCACATTACTGTCTTTGAGAAAATACCCGTGAAAGATGAAAAATCGAGCCAATTTTGGTTGTAACGCGTAACACAATATCAGTGGTAAAATTTTTTAAATACATTTTTCACTGAAAAGAAAGTTCGTTTGAGCAAACAAATTACACCTAATGATAACACACAATAAACACTACATTTGAGCAAAACTTTGACATTTCAAGTTTATTAAAACGCATAGAAAAGATTCATCATTCTTAAGTATCCTTTGTGTAACGCTGGGTTTCAGAATTTGGAAGTACACCAAGTTGTTGTCCGCAGAATGACTGAACTGGAATCCTGTGGGAACAAAAACACATTAACCAAATGCTCATACTTGGTGTTCTAAAATAGCGAAAAATCAGTCTAAAGGATTCACTATAAACGGAGAAATATCAGTGTAAAACGGTCGCTACGGTTTTGTAAAACCTGATTACGCAATAATATTTTTCATCAACTTACCTTCTCCTTCGCTAATATACTTCAAACACGGCAAAGTCGGGTTTCGAAATCGATTACACTTCAATGCTCATAAGTTTCTCTTGTCATTTCCAAGTTTTCGGGTCCATATCTTTAGAAACGGCCAAAATATTCACTTTTGACCAAGTCGCTACGTTTTTAACCATGTTGACGCCATATTGAGAACGGAGTCTCGCCACAAATACCACCAAAAGCGCTATGAAATCTGTTGTTTGCTCCGCCATTTTCGACTTCATCTTTTCATCTCTGTGTCGAAAATATCTTGGTAACCTTTCCTATTTTGGTTTCTGCGACGTTATTAAGGGTCGGGGGTCTTCAAGCTCAATAATTTTTCTGAGATTTAGCCATCTGTAAATATCGCTTCAAGTGTGTCGGGAAATGGTGCTCGCCGACAAAGGAAACTCGCGTATGAAGATTTTCACCAGATTTAATATTTCTCACGATTTACAGCTCTCACTTTGTGGGTACACGTCGTGGTATTCTCTCTCCAAAATCGATCTCATCTGTCTGTAATTCTATATTTTATCCTTAAGATGAATAGCCTATTGTTACAATCACGCGTTTCGCAATCAGTTCATGCACGTAACATAAAAAGGTAACACAACTCGCTTCCGGTCACGACAAGTGCGCTTGAAAAGAGATATGGTTAACGAAAAGGAAGAAAAGCTTGCGAGGATCAAAGAGTGGAGAAGGAAAAAGCAGGAAAAGAATAGGCTAAGGAATCTAAAATATAATGAAAAGAATCGCAAAAAGAGAGCTGAATTTCCAAGAGAAAAATGGTGATGTGATCTTCAAGTTGTAAAAAGAGGCAGAAAGTCAGTTTTTAGAGTGCCAGTTGATCTCACTAGGGAGATACTAGCCTCCATGTAATACAAAATGTTATTATTTCTACTTTTTACTGTGTCAGTGAACTCGAAATTGATTATTTGTAAAAAAGACCACGCCAACAAGGGATTATGGGTAAATACAAATTTGAATCAAATGTGACAAAAATAAAATAGTTTGAAATAAATCAGTTGTAATAATAAATGTGAGTTTAAAACAGACCTAAAGAAGTGATTTTGTCCCAAACTAGCAATTTTCACATTTTCCATACATGTTACAGAAGTGGGTATGGTGATTGTGCTACTCATCTTAACCTTGGGTTAGTGCTAGTCTGCCTACAAGCAACTGGGTCCTGCTTGTTATGTAAAATAAGTCCTACTTTAAAAAGTGGTTAGGTAAAGAAAATATCAACTCCTGAAATGTTTGACATTTTTAGCCGATGTATCCACTGATGTGTACTTACATATGTATCCACTGGAACATTTATGGTACCAACATATTCAAAGACCGCCTCATTTTGTGGTAAAGATTGATTGCAGATTAATGAAATCACAGCCCTATGTTTACTTTTGGAATTCCTGTAACACAAAAAAGGAAGATAATTCAACACTTTGAGACAAGTAGTAACTTGGTTAAAATCCATAATAATTATAATGATGATAATGATAATAATATTACTGATGGAAATAACAATATTGATGCTGCAAGCAGTAATGATGATGACAAAAATAATCATGACCATGAGAATTACAATCATTATTACAATGGTGAAAAATAATGATGACAAAGACAGCAATGTAACAATGAAATAAACATTTTAGATTGAACAAAAACTAGAATTTCCACATCTACATATAAAATATCATAGATTCCAAAGATTGTTTTAAATAATTCATGGTGATTACAGATGCTAGAAGAAAAGGCATGCATAGCAGAACAAAGCAAAAATTAATAACAATGTTATTGGATCATGAATAATAATAACAATAAGTTTCAGTGCTGAGGTTTTTTTCTAAATAGCTACCTAATATTAGCACCTACATGCACTCTTTTAGTGGCTAATCTTGTTTCAATTCTTGTTAATTTGATAAGTTAAAAGCACTCACTGAAATTTAAGGGTAAGATTTGATTTGATCAATTCATTGTCAACATCCATTTCAAATTTTCCACTGGCTTCATCACCCAAACTATCACACTGGTGAGCAGATAAGTTAGTCCATCTGGCAACCTAGTATACAGTTTGAGATCAATAAGTGTATGTACAAAAACAAGCATTCATAATTCTTACTAATTGAGCCCACAATGAACGGGCTATAAATTGGAGCGGAAATAAGGAGGTTCCGTAACTCACAGTTGGACTGAGAAAACTGGGTTAGTAAGATATTTACAACATATTACATCTCTGAGTTCAAATGCAGGCCGAAGACTTTAATTCAAACTTTCTACTTTTTGAATTTAGCAGGTTGTGCAGTAAAATGACAGTGGTCCACAAAATTGACCAATCATAGTGCATGTACTAGTGGATATATATATAATATATGTGTTTATTGCACTCTGATCCATCAAAAAACCAATTAATTTTGCACTGGTTAACCCACTGCTGCCTGGAAGCAACAGACTGCACTTACTATTGTTTACTTGCCATAAATAGCAATTCACTTTGGATTTTTTGAGGGATTTATAATTACAGTAATGAAATGATAAGGATTGATCACTCTTCCCATTTGCTTTTTATTACATGCACGACTTGTTGGATCTTAATCCCTTCCAATCTCCAGACAAGTGAACATGCACTCACATCTATTACAAGGTATGTTATCCTTAGATCTCAGAAACCAATAGATACCCACCGAAGTCTTAGAACAAGAGATGGTGCTGGTACTGTTTTCCCCTACAAACTCACTGAATTCAGCACATGGACTGTAAGATATGTACCAATTGTTCTCGGTCTTACTTGTAAACCTACAAAACGTACGTTACAAATTATTAACCACTGCGAATTACAATCACTTTACCTCAGGACCTTTCAATCGAATTTACAACATAGTAAATGACAGACTACTTCCACTTTCAGTACACTACTGCTTGGTATTTCCCATTTTTAAGATCAAAGTTTCTTCTTTAAATATTTTGACGACACAATAATTACTGTATTGACTAAGCCTACTGGTCACAGATGGCTAATTATGACTTACAAACAGTGTTTGACTTGCAAGTAAAGCCAAGTCGCGAATTTATGCAAATGCCGCTCAAACAATTGTACATCCTCACTGATGTAACCGTTCCAGCGACCAGATCTCACGCTTGGTCAATAACGCATCACCAACAAAAACTCAATTAAGTACCATAGTTGTAGAATTTAAATAATTGATTACTACTCCGTTGGTTGAGTTAATTAACACGAGCAGTGATAATTCCCTAGCAATCGGCATCATTTATTTCTATTATGTCAAGCTCATTCTTCTTCGCAAAGAACGGCTGATGTTGGAGAAAAAGCTTGTACTATCTAGAAATAACTTTATTCAATTCTATAAGATTTCAAGAGAGTCGCAATCACTCTACCGTTGTCGCTATTGTTTTCCAAGAATTGCGTGCATAATAAAATTTGGGGCTGTGCATAAACCTTGCGCACAGTTCGCTTACAATACTTTCAGTTGAGAAATGATTCTCCAGAGAGAGCTTCAATCAATAAGATTAAATCTAGAAAAGAAGCTGCAAAAATTTTAGGCAACGACGTGAGAAATTGTGCCTCTTGGCGCAACAATCTGATCTACGTTGCCACAAGTTGCGAGGTTTCTTCGAAAGTTTACGTAAACAAAGGTGTTCTGAAGTGTTTCAGTAAGGAAAAGTGAATCCCAACTTTACACAACAAGCACAAGACATACCTTGGAGAAGACGAATTTATCTTCAATGGTAGAAGGTTGACATATTCCCTTGTGTCATTAACTGCTGGAAAATAGCACGCGCAACTCTCATATCCGTGCACAGGGATACAATCACGCGCGCGCGAAACACAGCTGATTGCCACCAGTAACATACAAATAGCTAGGACTTGATATGAATCTGCCATTCTCAATGTAAATTTTTAAATATCCGACCTTGCACACTGGAGATATTAAGATGTGAAATTGATGAGTACGTTTGTAATGGAGGTATATCTGGGGCTACGTCTCACGTGAATTAACCGCCTGACTATTATTACCATAAATGGTCAATCATGAGACATCTAAGATTTTGAAGCTGGAATGGAAAACAGGAAATGAGAAGTTTCAAACAGAATATGTCTCTACAGATTCGTCTTTTTAGGCGACGGAAATCGGGAGTTGTGGTCAAAATACCGCACAGTACGAAATCTGGGTATTTGCCCATGTCAACATCACGACTGCACTGGCGTCTGCTGTGCGTGACAAAACAGACATCTGTCGTGACCCTTGCTTAATGGGTTAAAAAGTAACGAGAATTCTTATTTGCTTATTTGAAGGTTGTTTTTATCATCAGGAATTACTCCCCCAGAAAAGGGTCAGTAAATGGCGTAAATTACGATATAATATCTTACTATTTGAAACTTTCTTAAATGTGTCGCAAGGCCCAACATGACGTTACATAACTTTCTTTTCTCTCGAATTTTAGGGTAGCTAAAGTCTAAGCTAATATCTTCGAGAGGAAAAATAAATAAATAAATAAATAAATAATGATAACAATGATAATGATGTAGCTTGAGGCCAGTTTATTTAACTCGCTCAATTTGACATAAATTTGTGTGCTGCCCAGTCTCCATATTTCCTTTTACTTCAGCCCAAGAGCATCACTCCGAACAATTTTTTTTCTTTGAGAACTGAACAGCACAGATTGTTAAACAAATAGATTTAAAAAAATAGTAATACTTACAGAATTGTTACCATTTTACATGTGAAGCAGCAATTATTCAAGCACATATTTAAATTCCCCATTACAAATTCTTCCTGAACAACTCATGGCCACAGGATTTTGGCAGAATCAAGCCCTTAACGAAATTAGAACCAATTAAATCCCCTAATGAAAAATTAGACCTCAAAGTTGATTATGAGCATCAAAATCATTCCTTAGCCACAAGTCTCAACAGAACATTAAAGGACCATCACTGCAAGCTCCTGCTACAGCACCAAGTAATTTCCTGGACATCCCTCAAGCCACCATCAGTGAGCAAGAGTCAAGGAGATTTTGAAACTCTTAAAACATGATGAATTTTGACCTGTAGTTTCCTTAATTATCCTATTTCCTGACATGAGCCCAGGATTCGTTTCACAAAGCAAGTTGCAGAATGAATTGGAACTCATTCTTGCCACCCACACTTGTTACTTTATTCCCAGAACAAGACTATTTCTGCCCTTTATTCCACATCACAACGTGAATAAGTATCTGATAATTGGCCTTTACATTAAAAAAGTGCTCTCTACCAAAAACCAGACTGTGGTTAAAAAAAATTCATTGATGATTTCAACATGCCACAAAATGAACAACAAAGTGCTGAGCTGGTGGACTTAACCCTTTAACTCCCATGAATGACCAATACAGAATTTCTCCTTACAATATCAATACCATATCAAGCAGATAAGTGATGAGAATAAAGAAAAATATAAATTTGGGGATAATTAGTCAATCCAACTCTAAATTCTCTGAACCAACATTATAAGAATCGTACAGTTGACAACAAGGAGAATTACAATTTTGATCTGGGAGTTAAAGAGCTGATTAGCAACTTCACATAAGGAAAGATGCCTTTTTGGGAACATCCTCACACCAAATATAGGAAGAATGTCCATCATTTTGCAGTTGGATTAGACAGCAATTTCAACATTGGCAAATATCAACTAGGTAAGAACTCAAGCATGTGTAAATCAAGAATCACCATCATGGTACCAAAAGATGACATGTGCAATAACAAGGAAACTCTGTAACAAAGGTTGTTTCATAATTTTATTGAACACACTGGTGTTGTTGCACCATACATAAATGTTACAAATACCGTGAAATTGCTTCATGGCAAATAAATTCTAAAATAAACTATTATGATACCAAAACAAAAATTACTGCTTTATTACTGTATCATAGATGCTATTCCATGGTTACAGCAGAGTCACATCTTTACTAGGAAAACACCAATAAGGGTAGTCAAAATAGTGAAGCCCACAATCTAATAAAACTACATTGTCAAAGTGTGTTCTCACTCGGGGCCATGTGAGTAATCTTGGGAAAAACAAACCCACAAGAAGCTCCCTTGAAATCGCACTATTATGCACTTCTAGAGAAACCTGGGATTAATCCCCAGCATTTCTAAATGTAAACGAGAGGCATCCAAAACATTTCCATTTGTCTAGTGTTCACAAGAGTACCCTCGAAAGAGCCAAATAATTTTCCTTTACAGCCAATAATGACGCAAAATTCACCTTGCAACACAATTGCAACAGATCGAAGTTCCAACATCGAAAAACCCGATCCAAGAGTAACACACCAGGATGTTAACCATGAAATTGACCACAATCAAACCAGGAAAGAAAAAAATCAGCCATCTTTCGTAGAAAAATCGTTCTTCAATAGAAAGACCTCTTAAGATTGTATATCAATCAAAGACGTTGTCTCACAAGGCGACAAAACTGTCTAAGGCCTGTTCCAAACGTCGTGCTACTGCCGTGCCGAACTCAAATGAAATAGTAATTTCGATTTAAGCACGGCAGTAGCACGCCGTTTGAAACCATTAAGCGCGGCACGGCTGAATTAGGTTCGGCACGACTACTTAGCGCGGCAGGCCTTGCCGTGCCGCACGGCAGTAGCACGACTTGATTTCAAACGTTGTGCTACTGTCGCGCCGAACTCAATTCATAAATTAATTTAACGTATTTTGCATTATTTGCATACTATTACGCATGCGCACTAATAAAAAAAGACAAATGGCGTCGTGGCGCAAAAATCTACCCGTTTTGCCCGAAAGCTTGAGAGAAGAGGAACCCGACGGTGACAATAGCTCCGCCGACGTTTCCCGAACTTTTTTAAAAAGATGTTCACCTGCATCATTC
>NC_089324.1:5487243-5517243 GCF_036669915.1 Pocillopora verrucosa
CTCTCTAAGCTGACATAGAGGTTTTTTTTTGAAAAAAAAAAAGAAAAAAAAACAGTCAAAAATTAAGCTGGTACTTTTATTTCGGTACCAGATTATTTCGGCTCCCTCTCCGGAATCGAACCCTAATTCTCCGTCACCCGTTGCAACCATGGTAAGCCACTACCTTACCATCGACAGTTGATATGGCAGATATTTGAATAAAACATCGCCAGCGCACAGGCCGTGCAATTCGATCAGTTACTATTGTATAAAACGTATACAACAGGACAACTTCGAATAAAGACTGTATTCCAGAATAACAATATACAAGACAGCTTTCACGCATTCCTTTTCATTTTCCTTTTATTTTAGTTTTTATCAAGAGTTCAAAGTTCAATTCGTGGGGGGTAAGAAACATACGAAAATCCACGTGACACTCTCGGTCCAGTTTTCAACACACTCCCCCACGTTGATTGATATCATCAATCAAAGTTCAGAGTTCAAAGTTCAATTAATCTTACGAATACAAATCATAACATGACAGAGTCAACTTAATAAATCTATCTTAATCAGAATTCACGACAACAATTGGGACATCCTCGTCCCTCACTACTCTAACAGGAACATTTGCCGCTTGGGGCACAGGATTGGCAGCTTCAGTATCCAACTTCACTTCCAAAGGATAGAGCCTCTGCAATGGGCGTCTCCATTCTGCAGTTGGTGAATTACCAGACTTAACTCTTACTACTGCACTTCGAACTCGACCATCTCGTCCTGGAAGTAATCGTTCGATCTTTCCAAGGCGCCACAGCTGTCTTGGGATCTTATTGTCATGTAGACACACAATATCTCCCACTTGCACTTTACGGAGAGAGTTAGCTCTCTTAGAATAGCGATGGTATTCTCTAAGTTGTGTGAGATATTCTGACCGCCATCGGTTCCAGAAGTGATCCAGAATTCGCTGTAAGAATTTTGCTCTTCTTGTTAGTGTTTCCTCGGTTTGGCCAACTTCATCCGACGTGCTCTTTGATGGTACTGACAAAATTCTGCGGCCCACAATCAGGTGTGAAGGTGTTAATGGTTCCTCCATTTCATCGAAGACATATGTCAAGGGTCGTGAGTTCAAGGCTGCTTCGACTCCCACAAGGACAGTAGATAGCTCATCATAGTTTAACCGAGCATTTCGTATACACTTCTTCAAACTCAACTTGACCGATTTTACCAGCCGTTCAAAAAATCCACCCCACCAAGGGGCTGCTTCAACGTTGAACTTCCACTGTGTGCCATCACGCTGACACTGGGCCTGCACTCTTGAATCCTTAAAAGTTTTCCCATTGTCACTGACAATCAAGACGGGGATTCTTCTTCTTCCGTTAAAGCGAGCAAGGGCTCTGATAAAACTCTCTGCACTTAGATTTGGAACAAGTTCAAGATGAACAGCTCGGGTTGCAGCGCACGTGAACAAAGCTATGTAGACCTTATTCATATCTCCCTTCTTTGCAAATACATCCTTGACATATATGGGCCCTGCGAAGTCCACTCCAACACGTGTAAATGCAAACTCATCACTCAACCGAAATTCAGGAAGAGGAGGGGAAGGAGGAACTGCATAGCTTCTCCCCTGTAACTTCTTACAAACAGAACAGTTTCCGATCGCAGTTTTCACAGTTTGCCTCCCTTTCGTCACCCAGAATCTTGATCTTAGTTCTGTGAGTGTATCCCTCACACCATTGTGAAGAACCTTGAAGTGACAGTCATTGATAACCAGGTAGGTGAATCGTGAACATCTTAAAAGGAATATCGGAAAACGAGCATCATATGGAATCGGGGCATTTTTAAGACAACCACCACACCTCAAGATTCCCTTGTCATCCGTAAACAGTGATAACGAGACCTTGACCTGGTCAAAGTTCTTGTCATTGTAGACGGATCTCTGCACCTCCTTGATCCAAAGTTCTCTTGCTTGATCCATCTCTTCTTGCGTTACTTCTCCATCAATCAATTCCTTCTTCTTTTTACTTTGCTTGAGATTAGAGACAAATCGCAAAACATATGCGGTGACTCGCATCAGTCTTTGAAGACTACTGAACGTCCTTTTCCAAGGGAATGATGCAATCAAGATTTAGCCGATTTTCTGAAGTCACCTCTCCAGAGGCAATGTTCACAAGAACTGACCTGTCATGCTGTTTCTTGCTGTTGTTACAGCTTCCCTTCTTCAGTTCTAGGTGAGGATCTGAATCATTACTTGTGACTTCAACAGAGTTCATTTTAAGACTTGGCCACTGCTCCTTCTCACCCCTAAGAAACTCAGGGCCACTCCACCACAACTGATTGGTGATCAATTTCGAGGTCATTGACCCACGCGAACAGATGTCAGCTGGATTGGATTCCGTGGGGCAATAATTCCACTGAGCTGGCTTTCTAAGTCGACGGATCTCAACCACTCTGTTTTGAATGAATTGCTTGAATTCTCTACTTACACCCCAAATCCACCACAGAGCAATTTGAGAATCTAACCAGCAATGTACAGAATCAACTTTCAATGTTCCGTCAAATGCTGTCAACACCGTATTGACTAATCGGGCCAGAATGAGAGCGCCTACTAACTCCAGTCGAGGTATGGTTTCTCCATTCATCGGGGCAACTCTGGTTTTTGATGACACAAGCTGGGTGAAGACAGTTCCAGTGGCTGTTCAACGCGTAAATACACAACTGCTTCATAGGCCTTCTTACTTGCATCCCCAAAACCATGGAGTTGAACACTTTGCAAATCTGCTTTTGACCAACCATGGAAGTAGTGTCTCTTCAGTTGTACCACTCCCACCTGCTTAGCATCTTGAACAAGCTTTAACCACTGTTCATGGATAAATGAATCCACAGGGTCATCCCAACCAACCCCTGTCTTGCAAATAGATTGAAAGATGATCTTCAGTGGAATGATGACTGGACTCAGTAGTCCCAAGGGGTCATACAGCTTGCTTGTTGTACCAAGAATAGCTCTCTTCGTAACCAGACAAGTATTGTCAGTTTCTAGTGAAGAAGTCAGATCCGAGAGCAACAAATCTTTCTCCCTATCCCAACCAACTCCAAGTACTTTGAGTTTTGATGTGGTGGAGTTCTTCGCTGCCTCAAACAGTGAACTTTAGTAGGTTTCATCTTCCTCTTGAATCGGGTGTTCCTTAACAAAACTGCTTGAAACTTGATGAGGCCGACTTTCAGATTGTTCAATTCTTTCCTGCAGGACTTTGGAGTTGGAGACCCACTTTCGCATATTGAAGCCGCCATTCTTGAAAGACGACTTCAGATTCTCATACATCTCGAGAACTGAATTATCGGAATCATCTCCACTAACAAAGTCATCCACGTACAAACTTTTCAGAATTCTCTCAGCAAACTCTCTGGGAATGTCAGCAGAAGATAAATGACGACGAATTGTTGCGTTTAATAAGAAGGGACTTGAGGAGACACCAAATGCAACTCTTGCAAATCGATACACTTGGAGTTTCGGGCGACTGCTTGTGATATCGTCAATCCACAGGAAACGAAGATAGTCACGATCTCTTGGGTGAACTGAAACATTTAAGAAGGCTTTCTCAATGTCTCCTATGAGGGCTACCTTGTGAGCCCGGAACCTCAGGAGGACGTCATAAATGAAAGGAGACAGTGGGGGACCAGCATACAGACAGTCATTAAGGCTTGGTGTGTTCCTTCCTGATCGAGCACTGGCGTCATAAACAATACGCAGTTTAGTAGTGTCCTTGTCGACACGGATCACTTCATGATGAGGAAGGTAATGTACCTTGCCCACACCATTATTAGTACCTTGCTCCACTGGTTCCACGATTCCCTGTTTTTCCTGATCTTGGATGACGTCATCATAGTGCTTTAACACCTCAGGCTTCAAATTCAGACGCTTCAGCAGTGAAACTAGCCTTGACTTGCACAATGCAAAATTATCTGGAAGCAGCTCATGGTCTTCCTTGAAAGGTAGCTGTACTTGATATCTTCCCTCCGTAAATTCAACTTTGCTAACAAATTTGTCATACAGAGACAAACTGTCATTTCGAATCCCAAGTGATTCATAGTCCCAGAATTTTCCAAGTTCAAAGGCAATTTCATCCCGATTGACAACACTCGCTTCCACTTTCAGAACATGTGTTGCAGTAAGATTCACTGTGTTACCATTGTCATTGTGAGACATAATCATGGTAGGGCCAGAGAGGACATATCCTTGTTTGGTGGCAAGAGCAACAGGTTCCCACGGTGCACCTCTCACTATGGTTCCTTCGACCAATGACCAATAATGATCAGCACCAATGAGAATACTGATAGGCAGATCTCCTCTACCACACCTGTCGGCTAAAGAGAGGCCGTGCAGATGTTCAGAGCTAGACTGAACGAGCTCTGTGGGTTGTTGGGTCAGGGGGCCACATATGACTGGTACCACATAGGCTTGTATATAGACAATTGCATCACACATGGTTTTGATACCCACTTGAACAATTTCGCATGTTCGTAGTCTGGCATCAGACTCACCAAAAGGTTTAATCAGAAGTGACTCTCTACCAATCACTGGTAACTTCAGTCTGTCTTTAAGGTTCTTAGTTATGTAAGATCTCTGGCTGCATGAGTCAAATACCAGGCGAACACTTAGGGAAGAAGTGTCATTATCTGGACGCACAACTTCAGCGGTTGCCGTCTGCAACAACACAGACCCTCTAGACTGATCCACATACATACTGGTAGATACACTGGCCACATTATCTTGATCTTGCCCACCCAGGGTTGATTGAGAATCACCACAAATTGCTACATGGTGAGCTCCTTGACATTTAAGACATTTCACATGAGCTTGACAGTTACGTGTTAAATGCCCTTGCTTGAGACAAAGGAAAAACTTGCCTTTCTTTTTAAGAACTTCCTTTTAGATTCAGTACTTATGACAACATTACACTTAGAACTCTGATGGTTTTGATTGCAAAATGAACACAAAAACACGAGAAGACTGCTTATCCTTAGAACTGTCAGTGTACAAAGCTGATGTAGAAAGTGGCAACTCACTTCTCTGATTTGAGGATCTGAACTCTTTGTTTTTGACAAGACATTGTTCTCTCAGTTGCAGTTCCTTGTGAAATTCAACCAAAATATCTTTCAGATTCCATGTCTCCGATTCCAGATTGCGATTGATAGCGATTCGAAATTCTTCCGGTAATTTCTGCATAACTATTGGTGTTAAGAAACAACCATACATCTCGGAAGAGATTTCCATACCTTCTAATCCACGAACATGAGATTCCACTGTGTCGTACAAGCTTCGGAGTTTCTTAACTTCGCCAATCGATTCCACCTTGGGGAGTTTGGTGAGCACTTCGATGTGGCTAGAGATCACCATCTGCCGATTTCCGAATCTTTGTTTCAGTAGATCAACCGCCTTTTCGTAGTTAGCACTCGTCAGGGCTAGACCAGCGACCGAACTTTGTGCAGTACCAGTGAGAAGTGACTTCAGATAGTTGAATTTATCCACGGAAGACAGATTTGGGTTCTTGTGAACCGCAGACTCGAAAGATTCCCAGAAAGGATACCCATGCATGGGATTTCCGTGGAATTTCTTCAGCTCAAGCTTGGGTAACTTTGCATGAGTGAAAGCTTTCGAAACGTGACCTTGAAAAGTTCCCGCGCTTTCGGGGGAAACAGGTTGCACCAGCTTCCAAAACAGATTCTAACTCTACAATACACTCCTGAATGGAGCTCATTAGCTCACAGCTCTCACAGACTTCGGTATCAATAACTTCAACGTCATCCATCAGATCCACAATTTCGCGGTCGAGCGACTGAAGCTCCCAATACTTCGTTTCAAGAGCGGTTCGAAGAAATTTCAGCCTTTTCACTTCGACGAGATTACCTTCAGCGATTAACCCTTTAGCATCTTCGATAGTTTTCTCGACAAACTTTCGATGACCGTCGCGAAATTTCCTCAGATTCTTCAATTTCTTCTTCCCCGACTGCGACATGTCACCCACGTGCTTCCAGCTCGCATTCACAACAATTTCATTGAAGACGTTCTTCAGAGCGGTAGAATCCCGGTTTTCGATTCCCGGGTCTCGGCACCAAATGTATAAAACGTATACAACAGGACAACTTCGAATAAAGACTGTATTCCAGAATAACAATATACAAGAAAGCTTTCACGCATTCCTTTTCATTTTCCTTTTTTTTTAGTTTTTATCAAGAGTTCAAAGTTCAATTCGTGGGGGGTAAGAAACATACGAAAATCCACGTGACACTCTCGGTCCAGTTTTCAACAACTTGATTCACCACACACCGGGCAGAACCCGCATTGGTTTTTACTCTAAATAAATACATCCCTTCCGCAGATAGTCGGGACTTTTCGCATGTATTAGCTCTAGAATTACTACGGTTATCCAAGTAGTAAGGGTACAATCAAATAAACGATAACTGATTTAATGAGCCATTCGCAGTTTCACAGTACTAGTGCTTATACTTAGACATGCATAGCTTAATATTTGAGACAAGCATATGACTACTGGCAGGATCAACCAGGTAGGGTATCCGCACGGAGACGTCCCCGACCCTAAGCCACTAAGCCAAGCCAAGGGTACGCTCCAGCCACAAGCCTCTTGCCGTAGCCGACGAGGCTGGACTTTCCAATCACTTCCGCACTTTCTGCGCTTTCTACACTCAGCCAAAGGGCACCAACGGAGAAGGGCACAAAACCGCCTCTCCTTCCGCCCTAAGCAAGCAGAACTTCTATGCCACGTCTTTCTGCCTACCCAGCGCGATTCCAAAAGCATGCTGTTCGAACACCTACCAGTCCGCAGGATGCAGGAACGCACGTCAGCGAAGGAACGCTCACCTTCCTTCCAACGATGCCAAGCACATATCTCACCAAAGGCCATCTCCTACAACGAGCCATCACCTTCTTCGACGTCTAAGGAAACATCGTTCTATTCGTATCAGCAATCTGGCTGCACGAACAAAAAACCTCACAAACTGCTTCAGTAGTACTCCATGGCGCTTGCAAATGACGCGGGAACCGTATGTGTGACGAACAGGGCTTACTGACTCGCCGGTTCCCTCGCTCGCATTAACCGAGCTAACGAGCCCACCTGTCCCTATGTAGGATTTCAACGTCTTTTTGTCCGCACAGCTGAGGACACTTAGAAAAAATTGCCAAAATTCGAAACAAATTTTTTTCGACCGACCCCCAAAAGTGGTACCACCTCGTAAGGTAAGACGAGGCGAAACTGCGCATGTACGTTTCAGCTCGCGCGGGCCCAGTCTTGCGCGGCCACACTGCAAAAAGACCATTTTCTATGGGCAGGAGATCCCCTCAACGACCTTTAACAAAAAAACTATTGACGCCAGCAGCTAGATCTCATAACTTTTGATTGACATTTCACAGTTGACGCCCACTCGGCTCAATCCCCGCGCGGCCAGACCCAAGAAACCACTCTCTCTCTGCCCAGGAGACCCCTTACACGACATTTCAAGAAAAAAATTTTTGCCCCAACAGTTGTATATCATCATTCCCGACTGACATTTCGGAGTCTACGCCCCCTCCACCCAGTTCCCGCGCGGCCAGCGCCAGAAAACCGCTTCTTCGTCTCTAAGCAGAGCCTTTTAACGACCTTTTTCGACCCTTTTAACACAGCCAGCAAGTAGCACCAATCCATGAGAACTTCCTCCCGGAACATCAGCATCTCGGGTCCAACCCCCGCGCGGCCAGCGCCAAAAAACCGCTTTTCGATAGGTTAGCAGAGCCCTTTAGCGACCCTTTTCGACCTTTTTAACACCACCAGTAGGTAGCAAGGATCCAAGTGAACTTCGTACCGGAACATCAGCATCTCGGGTCCAATCCCCGCGCGGCCAGCGCCCAAAAAACCGCTTTTCGATAGATTAGCAGAGCCCTTTAGCGACCGTTTTCGACCTTTTCAACACCACCAGCAGGTAGCACGGGTCCAGGTGAACTTCATCCCGGAACATCAGCATCTCGGGTCCAATCCCCGCGCAGCCAGCGCCAAAAAACCGCTTTTCGATAGGTTAGCAGAGCCCTTTAGCGACCGTTTTCGATCTTTTTAACACCCCCAGCAGGTAGCATGGGTCCAGGTCAACTTCTTCCCGGAACATCAGCATCTCGGGTCCACTCCCCGCGCGGCCAGTGCCAAAAATCCGCTTTTCGATAGGTTAGAAGAGCCCTTTAGCGACCGTTTTCCACCTTTTCAACACCCCCAGCAGGTAGCACGGGTCCAGGTCAACTTCGTCCCGGAACATCAGCATCTCGGGTCTAATCCCCGCGCGGCCAGCACCAAAAAAACCGCTTTTCGACAGGTTAGAAGAGCCCTTTAGCGACCGTTTTCCACGTTGTTAACACCACCAGCAGGTAGCACGAGTCGAAGCGAACTTTGTCCCGGAACATCAGCATCTCGGGTCCAATCCTCGCGCGGCCAGTGCCAAAAAACCGCTTTTCGATAGGTTAGAAGAGCCCTTTAGCGACCGTTTTCCACCTTTTCAACGCCCCCGGCAGGTAGCACGGGTCCAGGTCAACTTCCTCCCGGAACATCAGCATCTCGGGTCCAATCCCCGCGCGGCCAGCGTTAAAAAACCGCTTTTCGATTTGTTAGAAGAGCCCTTTAGCGACCGTTTTCGACCTTTCTAACACCACCAGCAGGTAGCACGGATCCAGGTCAACTTCGTCCCGGAACATCAGCATCTCGGGTCCAATCCCCGCGCGGCCAGCACCAAAAAAACCGCTTTTCGATAGGTTAGAAGAGCCCTTTAGCGACCGTTTTCCACGTTGTTAACACCACCAGCAGGTAGCACGAGTCGAAGTGAACTTCGTCCCGGAACATCAGCATCTCGGGTCCAATCCTCGCGCAGCCAGTGCCAAAAAACCGCTTTTCGATATGTTAGAAGAGTCCTTTAGCGACCAGTTTCCACCTTTTTAACACGACCAGCAGGTAGCACGGGTCTAAGTGAGCTTCGTCCCGGAACATCACCATCTTGGGGCCAATCTTCGCGCGGCCAGTGCCAAAAAACCGCTTCTCGATAGGTTAGAAGAGCCCTTTAGCGACCGTTTTCCACCTTTGTAACACCACCAGCAGGTAGCACGGGTCCAAGTGAACTTCGTCCCGGAACATCAGCATCTTGGGTCCAACCCTCGCGCGGCCAGCGCCAAAAAACCGCTTTTCGATAGGTTAGAAGAGCCCTTTAGCGACCGTTTTCCACGTTTTAACACAACCAGCAGGTAGCACGAGTCCAAGTGAACTTCGTCTCGGAACATCAGCATCTCGGGTCCAATCCTCGCGCGGCCAGCGCCAAAAAACCACTTTTCGATTGGTCAGAAGAGCCCTTTAGCGACCGGTTTCGACCCTTTTAACACCACCAGCAGGTAGCACGGGTCCAAGTGAACTTTGTCCCGGAACATCAGCATCTCAGGTCCAATCCTCGCGCGGCCAGCGCCAAAAAACCGCTTTTCGATTTGTTAGAAGAGCCCTTTAGCGACCGTTTTCGACCTTTCTAACACCACCAGCAGGTAGCACGGATCCAGGTCAACTTCGTCCCGGAACATCAGCATCTCGGGTCCAATCCCCGCGCGGCCAGCACCAAAAAAACCGCTTTTCGATAGGTTAGAAGAGCCCTTTAGCGACCGTTTTCCACGTTGTTAACACCACCAGCAGGTAGCACGAGTCGAAGTGAACTTCGTCCCGGAACATCAGCATCTCGGGTCCAATCCTCGCGCAGCCAGTGCCAAAAAACCGCTTTTCGATATGTTAGAAGAGTCCTTTAGCGACCAGTTTCCACCTTTTTAACACGACCAGCAGGTAGCACGGGTCTAAGTGAGCTTCGTCCCGGAACATCACCATCTTGGGGCCAATCCTCGCGCGGCCAGTGCCAAAAAACCGCTTCTCGATAGGTTAGAAGAGCCCTTTAGCGACCGTTTTCCACCTTTGTAACACCACCAGCAGGTAGCACGGGTCCAAGTGAACTTCGTCCCGGAACATCAGCATCTCGGGTCCAACCCTCGCGCGGCCAGCGCCAAAAAACCGCTTTTCGATAGGTTAGAAGAGCCCTTTAGCGACCGTTTTCCACGTTTTAACACAACCAGCAGGTAGCACGAGTCCAAGTGAACTTCGTCTCGGAACATCAGCATCTCGGGTCCAATCCTCGCGCGGCCAGCGCCAAAAAACCACTTTTCGATTGGTCAGAAGAGCCCTTTAGCGACCGGTTTCGACCCTTTTAACACCACCAGCAGGTAGCACGGGTCCAAGTGAACTTTGTCCCGGAACATCAGCATCTCGGGTCCAATCCTCGCGCGGCCAGCGCCAAAAAACCGCTTTTCGTTAGGTTAGAAGAGCCCTTTAGCGACCGTTTTCCACCTTTTTAACACCACCAGCAGGTAGCACGGGTCAAAGTGAACTACCTCCCGGAACATCAGGATGTCGGGTCCAATCCTCGCGCGGCCAGTGCCAAAAAACCGCTTTTCGATTGGTTAGAAGAGCCCTTTAGCGACCGGTTTCCACCTTTTTAACATCTCCATCAGGTAGCACCGGTTGATATCAACTTCGTCCCGGAATATCAGCATCCTGGGTCCAATCCCCGTGCGGCCAGTGCCAAAAAATCGTCTTTCTGTATCTAAGCAGAGCCCTTTCGCGAGATTTTTTTAAGAACTTTAAGTTCACCAGGAGTTAGGCCTGGTCGCTGTGCATCACGTGCAGCAATATCGGCGTCTAAGACCCAATCCCCGCGCCGCCAGAGTCCAAAAACCCCTTTTTCTCTGGGGAGGGGAGCCTTCCAACCAGCTCGGAATGGAAAACCGTCGGCACCAGCGAGTAGGTCTTCAGAGGCTGTGTCTATATCTATAGGTCTGCGGCCCGTCGGTCAGTTCCTTGTAGCCGTTTATGGTGGTGAAGTTTAGTTAGGAAATTTTTTAAGTTCCCGAGGCGATACCACCATCGTGTTCAGCGCGAAAAGTTACGTACGATGCACCTACTCTCTAAGGAGAAGATCGAAAAAAACGCTCGAGACTTAACAAAAAAAAAAAAAAGTCTCATCTTTGGGGAGTTGGATTTTTTTTTGCAGCCCTCTGCCGGACTAACTCCCTCGGCAACCCTCAGCAAGCACTCGCTCGTTCTCGGTAGGAACGGTAGGACCGTAGGAAGCAAGCGAGCAGGCGAGTAGGGAAGGAGGGAGGGAAAAGGGAGAAGGGAGAAGGGAAAAGGGAAAGGCCGTGGGAGTTGAAAAAAACTTTGCAATTATAATGAAAATATGTGTGATTTGGAAAGGAACAAATCTTAGAACAAAGGCTTAATCTCAGAAGATCGTAGCAACAAGGCTACTCTACAACTTACAATACCCCGTTCTTTATTTAAGTCGTCTGCAAAGGATTTATCTCCGGAAACGTTCGAGTTGGCTATCGGTAGTGCAACGGGGGCTCTTGTCCCCCATGGCACTTGGAGACGCACGAGGACCGACGAGCGGGCCTCTATTCTTGTTCGCCTAACCGTAATCCTAATGCTTTCAGCACGGATTCTGACTTAGAGGCGTTCAGTCATAATCCAACAGTGGTAGCTTCGCACCATTGGCTTTTCAGCCAAGCGCAAATGCCAGCGGTCTGAATCTGCGCTTCCTCTCGTACTGAGCAGAATTACTATTGCAACAACGTCTCATCAGTAGGGTAAAAAAACCTGTCTCACGACGGTCTAAACCCAGCTCACGTTCCCTATTGGTGGGTGAACAATCCATCACTTGGCGAACTCTGCTTCGCAATGATAGGAAGAGCCGACATCGAAGGATCAAAAAGCAACGTCGCTATGAACGCTTGGCTGCCACAAGCCAGTTATCCCTGTGGTAACTTTTCTGACACCTCTAGCTTAAAACTCCTAAAGACTAAAGGATCGATAGGCCACGCTTTCGCGGTTTGTATTCCTACTGAAAATCAAAATCAAGCGAGCTTTTAACCCTTTTGTTCTACGCGAGATTTCTGTTCTCGCTGAGCTCGCCTTAGGACACCTGCGTTATCATTTGACAGATGTGCCGCCCCAGCCAAACTCCCAACCTGACGGTGTCTCGGACGCGGATCGGCTCCGACGCGAGGCCGGAGCCTTAACTCCAGAAAGTGAACATTGCGGTTCGCCTCCGCTCCATCCAATAAGTAAAAAAACGATCAGAGTAGTGGTATTTCACCGGCGCGCAGCGAGCTGCTCCCACTTATTCTACACCTCTCATGTCTTTTCACAAGGTCAGACTAGAGTCAAGCTCAACAGGGTCTTCTTTCCCCGTTCCCTTTGCTGCGGTTTCGCTAGATAGTAGATAGGGACCGGGGGCTCTTGTCCCCCATTGGCGGGCCTCTGTGGGAATCTCGTTCATCCATTCATGCGCGTCACTAATTAGATGACGAGGCATTTGGCTACCTTAAGAGAGTCATAGTTACTCCCGCTGTTTACCCGCGCTTGGTTGAATTTCTTCACTTTGACATTCAGAGCACTGGGCAGAAATTACATTGCGTCAACACACCGTTTCCGGCCATCGCAATGCTTTGTTTTAATTAAACAGTCGGATTCCCCAAGTCACTGCCAGTTCTAAGTTCGCCATTCGTCGCCTCCCGATCTGAAAACCGAGGGTCACAGCTGGGCCACTCCATAGGCCGATTCCTTCCCGGTCCGACCGCGACCTCGAGAGGGAGAGAGAACCCCCCCCCCCCCCCTCGCCTCGACCACGGCCAGTCCGGGCCGGATCCAACCGCTTCAGTAGTATAGAGCGTCTGATTAGCAATTCCCGCGCGGCCTGGGTCCGAGTTTGATTAATAATTTATTCATACCATGTAGGTACACGTGTTAGGGTTAGTTAGGGTTATTAGATAATTATATTCAGATGTGCCGCCCCAGCCAAACTCCCAACCTGATGACGTGTAGCTACGAGGGTAAAAATAGATTATTTTATGAGCTACTATCCATATCGACCATCTTTGTTATTGAAGATAAGGGTCGGTTTGATTTATATGGAACGGTAGCGTAAAAATCATCCATGTGGGATACCTATTTGTGTGATGCGCATGTGTAATCTTCTTCAAGCATCTTCTCAATGCTTTAGAGCCAGTCCCTATGTGGTATGAATGTCACGAAATGTCCTATGGCTGGTACTTATGTGGTGTACGACGTCACAAAATGTTACGTGTGACGTCATCTGCCCAGACTTGCCCACCCAAGCTAAATCCCAAGAGAGATGTTGTCTAAACTTGTCTAGGACTTGCAAGAGTTGTCTAGTATTGCTTAAGGCTGTCCGAATCTCTAGGGGTTAAGATTTATTATTTAAAGTGAAGTCGTAAGTAGGAGTCATAAACATGCCCACCGTTTTTCAATATCCCGCGATTTTACGTGTACATGCAAAACATGTAAATCGTGTATCAAATATAAAGAGTTCGCCGTTCGTCGCCTCCCGATCTGACCCGAGGGTCACAGCTGGGCCACTCCACGGCCGATTCCTTCCCGGTCCGACCGCGACCTCGAAATTACGAAATTTAAGTCTAAAAGATTCAGTCCAAACTTGCCCAATCTCCCAAGAGAGACATGTCAATCAAGATCATTTATTTTCCTTATAAAAGTGGAGTCGTTGTAGCAGTCAAATCACAGTTCGTACTCGCAGAGTGCAAAGCAAGCATCAAGGAAGCAAGATGGAAGATAACAAGACTAAGAAGACATCAAAGAGGGTTCACCCTTATGCCAAGAAAGAGACTTTGAAGAATAAGAAAGAATGGGCTAAAAACAAGCTGAAAGGTAGTCTCGTTATAGATGCACTGCCTATGAAGAACCCAGACTTTGTTGCTAAAGATGTGAAACTACCCAAGTTCGAGGTGGATTATATGAAACCAGAAGTCAAGTCATCTAAGCAAACATCTCCTCTGAAAGAGTTGAACCAGCTGGTGGAAAGTGTTTAGAATGACCCATCAACCCTGGAGAAGACTGAAGTAATGGAAGAAGGAGAAATCGTACCTGGCGTAGAAGGTACAGGTACGTTTCATTATTCTTCTCTGCAAGAATTGTTGGACAGTGTGGAAGTCAGTTATCCATGTCCCATCCACCAGACTATGATGGAGGAATTAAAATCTAAAAAAGAAGATTGTGACGATGTATTCCTCCGTTGCTCGTCCGCCCGTTGCCCAGTATTTTGTAATCTCAGTGATTACAACCGTTATTACTATGAATGTCAAAGACAGGGTCACCCCTGGTTCACCCTGGACAGAATCGACAAGATGGTGTGCGAATGTGGAATTACTCCCACATTGTCTTTGACTCAATCAGAAACAAATTATGGCAAAATGTATTTGCGATGCAGTCGACATAACTGTGATCTTTTTACCTGGTGGCGATTTAAACCCAACAAGAGGTCAGTGCAAATTCTTACGGATGGATGTGAATGATTCATTTCAGGACTAGATGTCAAGATGACATTTGCTGATTTATTAGAAGCCCTTTTTCCTTTACTTCGAAGAAAGTAATAAGAGTCAAATGTATTAATTTTTTAGGCATAGTGTTCATTCAAACTTTTCTTTCACCAGATGTAAAAATACACATGTTTTTTAGTTGTTGTTCCAAGTTTTGTTAATTTTTTTGTAGATGGGATAAGTACAGACCATCTTGAAATCGCACGGTTGATGGGTAGAAACACAAAGCTAGATACATTGTCTATGGACGATCATGTTGAAATCGCTTGGTTGATCGGTATGCCTAAGTTTAGAAAATTAGCTAGACGCTTAGGATTGTCGGATAAAGACTTAGAATGTATTGCTTGTGATGTACAGTTTTTAGAAGATAATATGGATAAATAAATAAAAGTTGTATCACCAAAAACACTGTGTCATTTGTCTGTGTCAATCATGAGGCGTGTGAGACGGTCACTGATTAAAAGAAGAAAACGCAATCAACCTGGGGGTGCTTCTGTGGGTAGGGTTAAGAAAATTCTTCGTAGAGGTCCCTCTCTTACCGATAAATTAGCTTACGCAGCAGGTATGTTGTTATCGGGTCCTGCACTAGGTTTTGGAACACTTGGTAAACTTCTGGGAAAACAGGCTTTAAAAGGCATTATGGATAATGTCAAGCATTATAAAAAGGGTCGGCGATGAAAAAAAACCACGAGTTCATCATGCTTACCTCGTGGAGTCAATGGCTATGCTACTTGCATTATCGAGTGGTGTCGTGGCTTTGTGATCGCATCCCACATATCGTCTTCGAAGAGGATGAGCCGCATAAAATCCCTTACCAATGGGTTCCCGAAGATATGGAAGTTGAGGTGTTTAAATTTGTCGTGAAACCACACCTACATCCACTACACGACCGTACCTTTCATTTGATGACGTTTATGAGATACTATGATGGGAAGTATACATATAAGACGTGGAATCAGTTGTATACGCAGTACCTTCATAAGTATTGGGTCACCTACCATTGTTTCAAACTTTGGTGTCATTTTTCATGGTTAAGAACATTAAGAAAGATGTCAAGGACGACTTGTATGACGAACCCGGTGTCGTCGGTAGTTTGGGTGGTGTGGCACCGTATGCCAAAGCTCAAAAGATCTCTATTGCTCAAGGTAAAAAAGAATTAGAGAAAAAATTGGCGTACACGCTTCACAAACCCAGACGTCGACGAGGAGAATTTTTACCTGTGGTGGTGTTCGACATTGATCAACAATGGGTAGCAGATTTAATCGAAGTACAGACCCTATCCAAACAGAACAAGGGATACCGATACGTATTGGTCGTGATCGATGCCTTTTCCAAATACGCGTGGGCCCGGCCGATTAAAAAGAAAACAGGAAAAGATGTGACGGATGCGTTTGCAAAAATACTCAAGGAAGCCAAAGGAAGGAAACCTCAGACGTTACAGACAGATGCAGGCAAAGAATTTTACAATCAGACCTTTCAATCATTGATGAAAACACAGGAGATTTATCACTTTTCTACTCATGGAGATGCCAAAGCCAGTATCGTCGAACGATTTAAAAGAACCCTTAAATCGAAATTGTATCGCTATTTCACGGCTGCCAACACACTCAAATATGTAGACATATTGCCCAAACTTGTCAATCAATACAATCGCACCTATCACAGGAGTATTAAAACCACACCAGCTAAAGTCACCACATTCAATGCCAAAGAAGTGTGGAACAATTTGTATGGGAAATATCAGACTAAGAAAGAAAAAAAGCCTGCATTTAAAGTAGGCGATAAAGTCCGATTGAATAAAAAATTTAGACCGTTTAAGAAAGGGTATCTACCAGGATGGACGGAAGAAGTGTTTCAAGTTCGTAAAGTCGTACCCGGAATGGTAACGAATGGTAACCTATAAAGTGCAAGAATTGGATGACACGCCCTTACAAGGCACATTTTATGTGTGGGATTTGCAAAAAGTACATGTAGATGAAGCGACCTATTTTCGAGTGGAAAAAGTATTAAAGAGACAAAAGGATAAATTGTTTGTCAAGTGGAAAGGGTACCCTAGCAAATATAACAGTTGGATTAATAAAAAAGATTTAAAGTGAATTGTGTGTTTGTGGTGATCGCATTATGAGAGGAGGAAGTTTGAGACGCTTTAAACTGTATGTGCCAAATGAACAAGGAGGTGGTGGTCTCATGCGCTGGCAGACCCCCTCACCTTATGCCCCACCGCCTTTTATCGGATCCTGGGGTGATCCTCAAATAGATGCCGGAGTCAAAGACATGGCTAAAGATTTTTTGAAAGATGTAGCAGGAGGCCTTAAAAGCAGTGTCAAAAAGCGTTCGTTATCAGAAGTGCCGCGAGGTATAAAGAGAGGGGCTTCCCAAGCGCTCAAGAACGAATTGAAGAGAAAAGTTGCCAAGAGGTTGAACGATATTTTTGGAGAATAAAACATGGTCTGCATCAGCACCGTACGTCAAAGTGATCCTATCATTGGTGTAGGCACAGCATCACCGACAGATCCTGTGTCCTCCATCTTAAAAAGGTATAAAGGGAGAAGAAGAAAATAACAGCAACGAGGAGGATTTCTCACAAGTCTTATAAAGAAAATAGGAACACGACAACTGTGCATAAACGCAGAAGACGTTGAAACAGACACATCACCATGTCTATCAAAGGGGCAGAGCAGAATTCAAGTCTAGATCTCTTTAGAATACCACCTACAGATCTTTCTACGGTAAAGTACCGATATGTCAAAATACCACCTCAGACATCTAGTATTACTCTTATCCAAGTGTACGTGGAACGACAATCAGATCTCATCGATCTTTCGAGAAGTTTTGTCCAACTGGATTTGGGTTTCAAAACCACAGAAAATGCCAATCTCACAGCACGCGCAAACAATGTGGGTGTGATGACTTCACCAGCCAACAATATTGCACACACCCTCTTCAAGCAAATCAATTTCAGAGCCAATGGTACCTTACTCACCGAACAAGTATCTTAAAGCTTTCATACAGACGATCCTTAATTATGACAGGAATGATGGAGAGACGATACTCGAACCAGCTGGATGGCGGAACGAAATTGATTCTCCTGTAACCTACCCCGCTGCAAATGTCAAGATGGATGATGCCACGTCTACAGCTCTTTCCATAAATCATCAAGAAAGCATCAAGAGAAAGAGAGCAGATGCAACAGATTACTATGCAGGAGGAAAGAGGAGAATCTTGAGAATGAAACCGTTTATAGACGCGTTTCACCAAGGAAAATGGATCGTCCCCAAAACTCTTTTGGAATTGGAATTTTATCTGAATCCAGCAGCTTTATTCATGAATGGAGAAGCCAATCCACCCGGTGAGGAAGTCCGAGTCAACCCAGAGGATATTAAACTTACCTTCTTTCTATGTCTGGTGTCCCTAAACCCAGCTGTCTACATGAGCATGATGAGTATGATGACCAAAACCCCAACCAAGTATCCCATGATCCGCACCGAGATGAGACAGTTTCCCTTAGACAATGGGGCCACTTCTAAAGAAATCAACAACCCATTCAATGGAAAGGTGCCCCAAAGAGTCATCATTGGTATTCTGAAAACTACTGCATTCAATGGTCAATACAACGAAGACCCCTTGGCCTTTGGAAAATTTGGGGTGGAATACATCAAACAAATTGTGAATGGAGAAGAATACCCTTACGAGACTTTGGAACTCAACACGGCTAATGGTCAAAAAGACTTGGTGGGTTATCACCGATTTCTGGATGCTACTGGCTGTCTGTACAGAAATGCAGGAAACATGGTGCGATTCAAAGACTGGGGTCATGGAAAAAATTGCACGCTGTTTGCGTTTTCCAATGTGGCCAATGGAAGACACGATGACCCGGTTATTCTACCTAAAAATGAAGGCTTCATCAACATTCACATTAAATGTGCAGGTCAAGCAAGTCAGAAAACGGTGATCGTTTATGCTGAATATGAAAGCATTATGGAAATTGATGGCATTAAAGGAGCTACCACGATGGAAGTGCATTAGTGATGGAGTTTGTGTGGCTTACTACGAATCAACTCAACGCTTTAGCGGATAGCGATCCAGAACTCCGCAAGTACTTTGTGAGTGCTTTAGCCTGTGACGAACTACCCGAGTCGCCTGAACGTGTGAAACCGAGAGCTTACATTGTCAATACCCACCCTGCAGACAAACCTGGGGAACACTGGATAGCTGTGTGGACCGAACACGATAGCTGTGAAATTTTAGATAGTTATGGTTTAGATTTAACCACCTATGAATTTCTGACACCATTCATTGTATGGTTAAACCGATGGCCTTACGTGCGTAAAAATACTCGGGCATTACAATCTGTAAAAACCGCAAGTTGTGGAAACTATGCCATCATTTATTTAATGTGTAAAGCAAGACGCAAGAGTATGGATGAGTTTTTTTCCATGTTTTCTAAAAAGGATTATGTAGGCAACGATGATAAAGTAGGCGACATGTTAGAAGACATCATTCAATCGTTAATAAAATAAAAGGAATGAAATAAAATCGTGTCATTTTTGTGTAACTCCCTTTTAGCAATCATGTTCAAGTGTGTGGAACCAGGATTTTTGTTCAAATCCCCTTCCAATATTTTGATTGTGGGCCCTACAAGTTGTGGAAAAACCACCTTTCTCCACCACCTACTTTTGGAAAATTTAGACCTCTTTGACGAAAGACCGCCCCGCGTGCATTGCTGTTATGGATCCTGGCAAAATAAGTTTGACGACATGCAACGCCATGGCATAGAATTTTTTAAAGGAGTGCCTACCCACGACGATTTAACAACATGGTTTGGAGATAAACGAGGGGGTATTCTTGTCTTGGATGATCTCATGTCGGAGGGAGGAGATGACAGAGAAATATTTAATCTTTTCACACAATATTCTCACCACATGAATGTCACCGTGTGTTATCTCTGCCAAGACATGTTCCCTCAAGGAAAATATGCCAAGACCATCTCTAGGAATGCGCAATACATTATTGCCTTTAAAAATCCTAGAGATAAAGTGGCGTTGCGCACCTTACTGCTACAGATATACCCGACCAAGTGGCTACCTGTTATGGATATATATAATGCATGTACGGACAGACCCTATGGTTATTTGTTATTTGACGTACACCCTGCAAGTAGAGATTCTACGAGACTTTTAAGTCACTTGTTACGACACGAAGGGTGTGTACGCTGTTACAGAGAGAAATAAATAAGAAAGATGCCTGGTTATAAGCACAGTATGCCCACAACCCGAAGGAGAAGAAGAGTGAAAAGAAGACTAACCAAAAGAGGACAAAAAGGAGGTATCCTACCATTAGCGGCACTGGAACCCTCATTGCTGGAGGTAAAGCATTGGGTTTAAGTGCCCTTGGAGGAGCTGCATCGTTTGGGGCTAAAAAAAAGGCCTAGAAGCTCTTACAAAGAAAAAGCGATCATTAATAGTTTCAAGAGAAATGTGGATTTTTTAAAATCTATTTTACAAGAAAAAAATAGAAAGCGTCGTATGGAAAAATCACTTCACGCTAGTAAAGATCAAATCAATGCCGTCAGTGAATTCACGTTGAACATGTTGAAGAAAAAGATACCTTTATCACCGCCCACCGTTGCCAAACTCAAGAAATATAGAGTGATGTTGAGAGAGTTGGGTAAACGGAGGAACTCTTTAAGAAAGCGACGTCAATTACTTGTGAATCAAACAGGCGGTAGCTTTTGGAGTGGTATGAACGACGCGTTCTGTCAGTGTTTCAAGAGATCATGACTGTCACCATGCAAGAGGGTATAAACGAAGTGGACACGGGTATAAAGTTTGATTTGCAATTCAACTACGACGATGACGACAATGACTATAAGGATTCAACCGAGTGTAGACTCACAATAACTCAACTGTTTCGGTGGTTGCGTATGCGTGTGGTGGAACCCTTGTGGCGATTATGGAGACGTTCTTAATGGTGAAACCCGATGAGTTTCGAGCTTTGGTAGAATATTACAAGAGAAAAATTACTGAAAGTACTCTTCTGGACAAAGCCGCACGCGTGGCCGCCGAAGCAAAACTGTTATTAGAAGATACATCTACTCCTGCTGCTTTAAAAGAACCTGTGGTAAAAGAATTGTTAATGCAAGAACGCAAGCTTACTGACAAATTGAGACAGATTCCTATCGCCGGTGGTGTAGAACCTCCACCTCGAGACGATGATGGTAATCTCACGGAGGGGTTGCAAGAGGGATTGTTAAAAGAACTCATTAAATCCATAAATATGAGGGGACAAGCCGCCGTACCTCAGATGACACTCAAGAGGGAACCTGTCACACCTGTGGGGATCAAGAACGAACACGTCACCCCTGCGAAACCGGGAACGTCCAAGATTCCTTTTCTCACAGCTCCATCCCAAAAGATACAAAAAACGAAACGAAAACTTCCTGTTCCCACACCGCAAAAGCATCGCACGGAGTTGGAACGACTCAAAGAATTTGGTAACTGGGAACCTTGGGAAAAGAGAGGTTACGACCCGTATCAAGTGTTTGAAGATGACGAAACGCCAAAGTCGAAGAAAGGCAAAGGGAGGGGCAAGAACCGTCCAAGCTAAGGCTAAAAGGAAACGACAGAGAGGAGGAAAATTTGATATTCAGAAATGGATTTCAAAGTTAGGCGTCGAGTTTCATTGGCCCGGATACCAGTATATGGGTCCAGGTACAAAATTAGCCAAGCGATTAAAACGTGGTGATCCAGGAATTACTCGTCTTGATAGATTAGCCAAACAGCACGATATTGATTACAGTAAAGCTAAATCACTCGCTGACAAACATATTGCAGATCGTAAGATGGTAGCCGGAATCGATAAGTTTCCAGGCAAGAAGAGCTTAACCGAGCAAATTGTGAAGCGAATCATGCAAGTTAAACTTAAAACAAAATTGTAACGCCTCTACAATGATGAAATAAAACTTGTGAAAATGCAACACAGTGTGTGTCTCCGGTTCATTTGTAGTTGTGTCGTTATCGAGAGCACATCATGTCAGGTAATACTTTTTACTTGACGTTACCCAGTAACGATGGGAGTCTGAAATATTTTCCAGACAACAAAAACAATTCTTGGAAAAATCGATTAGACAAACGCATCGATTTAGAAGGAGAGTGGGAAGTGGGATTGAGTAGTATTTCGCTTCCACACGATTCTAAGGTGTCCAGTTACCTCAAAGGATTAAAAGACGATGATGTCTTACTAACCACAGGACAAATTAAAGTAGCCACTGGGGATATACAACATAAAGTGACTTACAATGTCACGTATGGAGACATCAAACAACATCGTATCGAGACAGTTCACGATTTACTCAAATCCTTGTTCGATGAAGAACGTTTAAAATGTATTATGAATATGGGCTCGGCGTTGGGGAGTCATTTTTCTTCAGGACACAGCGCACAATTTGAAGTGATTGCGGACGAGGATAAAGAAACGATTACTGTGACAGCAGACAAGGTAAAATCGACTGATATAACTCATCCAGAAGTTCGTGACGGTCTCTATTTTGAGTTACCTCGAGACATGTGTGAGTTGTTTGGTTGGACGAAAAAAACAACAGTGCGTTATCGTCGTATTGTTAGTGGTCCTATTGAAGAGAATCGTAATGTATCACGACCGGCGATCATCTCACAGTGACCAAACGTGGTACGGTGTGGAGTTATGATAGGAGGCTTACTACATCCAGTTTGGCGTATTACAGATACGAGACCCTATGGAAAGACCGATTTGCGGAGAAATATCATGGATTTCTTCTTAGCGATCTGAACTGGACCTTTATCAATACTAAGAGAAGTACCTACTTAAATTTACCTTACCCACGAACCTTGTATATGTATTCCTCGCTTTGTGCTCCAGTACGCGTGAGAGATCAGACGACTGATCTTCTACGTCAAATACGCTACCAACCAATCTTGGAAGGAAATTATTATTACGAGCCCAAGCAGATTCATTACATCAAGTTACGTAAGAATCACATCGATGTGGTGGAAACACAGATAGGTGAGTCGGAAAATAATAATTTGGCTCAGTTTACAGACGGCGCTTCTATCGTCACACTTCATTTTAGACGCGTACGTTAACGCATGGATGCCGCCGCCCAGGAAAAGGACAGAGGAGGAAAATGTCCATTCCGTCCATTTACTTGCAAATGTCCTTCACGTCACGAGTGGCAAGACAATATTGAAAAGGAGCTACAAGAAATGATTCGCAGGGTAGATCAAAGAACAGCCTTTCTTAGAAAATGGATGGATAATATCACAGAGGGAATGAAACGCTTGTAAGGATGACAAAGACACGTGATTTAAATTGTAACAATTTAAATTGTTTTATTTAAAAATAATAAAAAGGGGAAAAAACGCTAAAGTGTCTTGGCTTGAATGTCTCTCATATAAGTGTTTCAATGTTTAAAATGTCTTGTGCATCGAATCCTGTAAACTGGGCATATCCGTAGGGATACGATTTAAATGTTCCTACATGAGGTACCCGCTTGTCGAATACCAAACCATATTTTTTGACTTGTGTTTCTGTCTTAATCTTCTTGGCAATTGGATCACGCTTAAAATGTCTCGGGTTCACAATGTCAGTGTCTCTTCTTTCGTCCTGCGGGTCTAAAATTTCATCCAAAATATTTTGCCTCATGACCTGATAATTAAGCTGTTTGGCACCACGCACGTTTAGGGAAAAGCCACGAACTTTACACACGATTTTCCCATGTTTCGTCGCATACCCATAGTTCTTGGCACTCCCTCACACAAATTCCACGATGTAATCCCCTTCATCCAATTCATTGGTCATATCGCCAAGGTAATCACCTAAGGGAATTTTTGTTTGACCTGGCTTCCACGTGTAAATGACCGAGTCTGTATCATAATACAAGACTCGATCGCCCAACGCCTCCAAAGATTCATAAAGCTTAAGACGGGCCTGACAGGTGGTAAACGCTGCTATGAATATGTTGGTCTTGGACCCCTTTACTGCATCCTCTTCTTTCTTCTTATACGTCAATTCAATCACATCAGCACTCAAAATGCGTACGTCTGATATTTCAATCGTTGTGTCATTTAAATGATCAATCAGCTCGTGTGGTTCTGTGATTTGCTTCGTTTTCATCTTGTTCATTTGTTCGCCAAACTTTCCCCAAAAGGAGTTCAGCATAAGTTTGGCAGTGGCCTTTCTTCCTGGATTTTTCTTGATGTGCTGGGGGTCTAAGTCTATCCCTTCTCTTGCCTTGTAATTTTTAACATAATCTTCTTTTTGCGCGTCCGTTTGTGCCCAGCTGGGGTAACCACTACTTTCTTGTTTTATCTTCAACCAGGTGTCTACGTACGGGGCAAACAGATTTGTTCGATTTGGAAGCATTGTTACAACCAGGAGCTCTCGAAGCAAGGATTGAACAGGTATGTTTAAAAGTTCTAATTTTTTCCGAAGCAGTGTTTTGGAATCGTGAAGTAAAACGAACCACTTTTTCAATTTTAGTTGTAAAGATTTTATTCACCTGCCGGTTTCTGGATGCAATCCATTCGCATTTTTTTGAGTGTAGCGATATTCAGTTTCTAGTATTAGAAATTATTTCAGTTACTACAGTCGTTATTGTCATCGTGAACTATCGCATTTACTTCATTTACTATTTTCATTTTCTATAGTACGTTTTTTCGACATTCGTATTTTTTGATAATTCCATTTATTATACTAGGGCTCTAAGTCGTCTTTTTTCTGTTAATCTCTAGATGCCTACTGCTTTATTTGAAGCCACCTATTTTATAATTGATAATGACTATATGAAGAGTTATTTACTACAACTTATTGGTGATATGAAAGATGTTCTCACAAGACTAGACAGTGAACACGATCTTATTCGTATTGAAATTTATAGACATCCAAGATTTAACTATTGGTTTCATCTCTATATCGATGAAGTTGTTACTGCTCCTATACGACGTTTGTTTTTAAGTCGTCACTTTCCTTTTGCTGAATTTTTAGTATCGTTTTTTCGTCCTATTCGAAGAGTACTTCATCAATTTTTCAGGATTCAAATGCGTTACCCTGTAGTTTCAACTCGTGTCATACCTCGTTACTCGCATTGTATGTTTCGTGAACATTGGGATTTTAGAATGTGTGCGTGTGTTTTTTTATATTTAGATTTTTTTAATTAGGGATCTTTTTTCGTGTTTCAGATCGGTTCCCATGATTACATGTCTACTTTATGTGCACTCTATGTGACAGATAGAGGTTATTTTCAAAATTCGGTCTTAAGTCTTTGTCAAGCTTTACTCATTAGAAGACGTAGAATGGAATATTATGTAATTAAAGTATCTTTTTGTAGGGAATTTCAAACGAGTTTTTTTCAAGCCCATCATCTATCTCCTCGCATTTTTTTTATCAATTTCTTTTTGATGTTGTCTTAGAAAACACGATCATTAGACATAGATTAGGAATACATGCAGGTATCTTGGAAACAAGACGCTTAGACCGAGTGTACTGTCATAGCAATTTATTCATGCAAGTTGGTTTATTTTCTGTTTTATAGCTACCACCTTCGAACTTACTTTTTTGGCCAGTTTTTCTCATACATTTATATGGTGTTTCCCTTTCTTAAATTGAACCATTAAATTAATTTTTATACAATTTATTTTTAGACTGAATTTCCATTGGAAGACATTGTGGATTTTTTTGAAACATTAAACTCATTATTATGGTGGCATGATATCCAAGATGAAATTTGTGTCCTTTTTAATCAGTTTAGGTTTTTTATGATTGTCACCCATATTTATAATATTATACCCTTAATAAGTTTTGGTTTCGTCGAGTATGGTGAAGATGTAGCGCCACCTATATTAGAGGATTATATATGGTTAACTACCAATTACCACAGAGATACTCATAATGTCATACATTTTTTTCTTGATTGTATTCCTCAATCATCCTTTTTGTAACGCTAGATTTTTTCAACTTTTTCAGAATGAGTATCCCTTTATGGATTACTACAACTTTTTATTTACGCTATGGACCTTTTTAGATAATCAAGATCCCGAGGATGAAATTTTGGTCCTTTTAAACCAATTTGACTTTTTTATGAATGTCAATTACATTTATAATGTCATGAACATTATCTGTTTCAATTTTGTCCCCTTTCAAGAGGTACCACCACATCTAGAGAATTGTACATGGTTAGCTACCATTCCCAACAGAAACAGTCATAACATTTTTCATTTTTATCTTACTCCATTTGTATAACAATAAACTTCGCATTAGATTTTACATGTGGGTTGTCTTATCTATAATCTAACTCATGAAATGCAGAAAAAAAGCCGTCTGCTATTTCTTTATCCCAGTTAGTATAGTAAATACATCGTTCATTTCCATAGGGGTGGTAAATGTATCGCAAGGCATCGTGGAATATAATGTCATGATGTCTCTCCCGTAATTTCAACTCCTGAATTTCTTTCTGATACCTTTCCACATCTTGTGCATGTTTCGATGCTTGCTGACGAATCTTGCGCTTAAAGCGACGCACTTTTAACACGCGACGGCGTCGTGTCTTCTTGCCCCTTTTAGACATGTGCATCCAACACAGTCACTCTGACACACATCATCATATCTTGTGAATTCTTTTTAGTTCTCTAGAGATTAAGGCAGCCTCGGACAGCCTTCATTTAATCCCCTCGAGGTTAGGGCAGCCTTGGGCAGCCTTCATGTAATCCCCTAGAGGTTAAGGCAGCCTTGGGCAGCCTCAGGCAGTCCCGAACAGCCATCTTTTTCAGACAAAATCTTACACTGCGCATGCGTAAAGTCTCTGACAGACATCTCACACTATGCATGCGTAAAGTGTTGTAACATCTCCCACATGGATGGGAAGTGAGGTCTTGACGTACATATATATCTCATCATCATTTCTTTCTTATGTGTAACATGAACATACAGGTACACGTTACATTCCTCTAAGGGAGGCCGTGAACTAATTTTTACCCCAGCTACACCCTCATATTATGAATATATTAAACCGCCATCTTGAATGATGTCATCTTCGATGACGTCTCCGCCGCCATCTTGAATCCTCCCTAAGGGACTTAGACGCCATCTTGAATCCTCCCTATGGGACTTAGAGGCCATCTTGAATCCTTTGTTATTTATGTTAATTGATGGCGGCATCCCTTTGCTCCCTATGGAGACGCCCTATACTACTGCGTTATCATTTGACAGATGTGCCGCCCCAGCCAAACTCCCAACCTGACGGTGTCTCGGACGCGGATCGGCTCCGACGCGAGGCTGGAGCCCTAACTCCAGAAAGTGAACCTTGTGGTTCGCCTCCGCTCCATCCAATAAGTAAAAAAACGATCAGAGTAGTGGTATTTCACCGGCGCAGCGAGCTGCTCCCAGTTATTCTACACCTCTCATGTCTTTTCACAGGGTCAGACTAGAGTCAAGCTCAACAGGGTCTTCTTTCCCCGCTGATTCGGCAAAGTCCGTTCCCTTTGCTGCGGTTTCGCTAGATAGTAGATAGGGACAGTGGGAATCTCGTTCATCCATTCATGCGCGTCACTAATTAGATGACGAGGCATTTGGCTACCTTAAGAGAGTCATAGTTACTCCCGCTGTTTACCCGCGCTTGGTTGAATTTCTTCACTTTGACATTCAGAGCATTGGGCAGAAATCACATTGCGTCAACACCGTTTCCGGCCATCGCAATGCTTTGTTTTAATTAAACAGTCGGATTCCCCAAGTCACTGCCAGTTCTAAGTTCGCCGTTCGTCGCCTCCCGATCTGACCCGAGGGTCACAGCTGGGCCAATCCACGGCCGATTCCTTCCCGGTCCGACCGCGATCTCGGAGAGGGAGAGAGAACCCCCCCTCGCCTCGACCACGGCCAGTCCGGGCCGGATCCAACTGCTTCAAGTCTCAGCCCGAGAGACCCGGCGCTTAGAGCCAATCCTTTTCCCGAAGTTACGGATCCATTTTGCCGATTTCCCTTACCTACATTGTTCTATCGACCAGAGGCTGCTCACCTTGGAGACCTGCTGCGGTTATGAGAACGACCGGACGCGAAAATCATCGTCTCCCCCGGATTTTCAAGGGCCGTCGAGAGCGCACCAGACACCACAAGAAGTGTGGTGCTTTACCGGACTTGGAACCCTATCTCCAGACAATCCGATTTCCAAGTTCACCTGGACACGTGCTACCTGCTGGTGGTGTTAGAAAGGTCGAAAACGGTCGCTAAAGGGCTCTTCTAACCTATCGAAAAGCGGTTTTTTGGCGCTGGCCGCGCAGGGATTAGACCCGAGATGCTGATGCTCCGGGACGAGGTTCACCTGGACACGTGCTACCTGCTGGTGGTGTTAGAAAGGTCGAAAACGGTCGCTAAAGGGCTCTGCTAACCTATCGAAAAGCGGTTTTTTGGCGCTGGGCGCACGGGGATTGCACCCGGGATACTGATTTTCTGGGACGAAGTTCACCTGGACACGTGCTACCTGCTGGTGGTGTTAGAAAGGTCGAAAACGGTCGCTAAAGGGCTCTGCTAACCTATCGAAAGGCGCTTTTTTGGCGCTGGCCGCGCGGGGATTGGACCTGAGATGCTGATGTTCCGGGACGAAGTTTACCTGGACACGTGCTACCTGCTGGTGGTGTTAGAAAGGTCGAAAACGGTCGCTAAAGAGCTCTGCTAACCTATCGAAAAGCGGTTTTTTGGCGCTAGCCGCGCGGGGATTGGGCCTGAGATGCTGATATTCCGGGACGAAGTTCACCTAGACACGTGCTACCTGCTCGTTGTGTTAGAAAGGTCGAAAACGGTCGCTAAAGGGCTCTGCTACCCTATCGAAAGGCGGTTTTTTGGCGCTGGCCGCGCGGGGATTGGACCCGTGATGCTAATGTTCCGGGACCAAGTTCACCTGGACACGTGCTACCTGCTGGTTGTGTTCAAAAGGTCTAAAACGGTCGCTAAAGGGCTCTGCTAACATATCGAAAAGCGGTTTTTTGGCGCTGGCCGCGCGGGGATTGGACCCCAGATACTGATGTTCCGGAACGAAGTTCACCTGGACAAGTGCTACCTGCTGGTTGCGCTAGAAAGATCGAAAACGGTCGCTTAAGGGCTCTGCTTCCCTATCGAAAAGCAGTTTTTTGGCGCTGGCCGCGCGGGGATTGGACTGGAGATGCTGATGTTCCGGGACGAAGTTCACCTGGACACGTGCTACCTGCTGGTGGTGTTAAAAAGGTCGAAGACAGTCGCTAAAGGGCTCTGCTCGCCTATCGAAAAGCGGTTTTTTGGCGCTGGCCGCGCAGGGATTGGACCCAAGATACTGATGTTGCGGGACGAAGTTCACATGGACCTGTGCTACCTGCTGGTTGTGTTAGAAAGGTCGAAAACGGTCGCTAAAGGGCTCTGCTAACCTATCGAAAAGCGGTTTTTTGGCGCTGGCCGCGTGAAGATTGGACCCGAAATGCTGATGTTCCGGGACGAAGTTCACCTGGACACGTGCTATCGGCTGGTGGTGTTAAAAAGGTCGAAAACAGTCGCTAAAGGGCTCTGCTCGCCTGTGGAAAAGCGGTTTTTTGGCGCTGACCGCGCAGGGATTGGACCCGAGATACTGATGTTCCGGGACGAAGTTCACCTGGACCCGTGCTACTTGTTGGTTTTATCAAAAAGGTCGAAAACGGTCGCTAAAGGGCCCTCCTAACATATCGAAAAGCGGTTTTTTGGCGCTGGCCGCGCGGGGATTGGACCCGAGATGCTGATGTTTACGAAGTTTATATGGTCCGATGCTACCTGCTGGTGGTGTTAAAAAGATCAAAAACGATCGCTAAAGGGCTCTGCTAACCCATCGAAAAGCGGTTTTTTGGTGCTGGCCGCGCGGGGATTGGACCCGGGATACTGCTGTTCCGGGACGAAGTTGATATGGATCAGTGGTACCTGCTGGTGGTGTTGAAAAGGTCGAAAAGGGTCGCTAAAGGGCTCTGCTAACCTATCGAAAAGCGGTTTTTTGGCGCTGGCCGCGCGGGGATTGGACCTGGGATGCTGATGTTCCGGGAAAAAGTTGGTATGGATCGGTGGTACCTGCTGGTGGTGTTAATAAGGTCGAAAAGGGTCGCTAAAGTGCTCTGCTAACCTATCGAAAAGCGGCTTTTTGGCGCTGGCCGCGCGGGGATGGGGCCGAGAATATTGTGATTCCGGGACGTAGTTCACATGGACCGGTGCTACCTACTGGCGATATTAAAAAGTTCGAAAAAGGTCGTTAAAAGGCTCTGCTTAGACACGAAGAAGCGGTTTTCTGGCGCTGGCCGCGCGGGAACTGGGTGGAGGGGGCAGAGACCCCGAAAGGTCAGTCGAGAATTATGATATAAAACTGTTGGGGCAAAAATTTTTTCTTGAAATGTCGTCTAAGGGGTCTCCTGGAGAGAGAGTGGTTTCTTGGCTCTGGCCGCGCGGGGATTGAGCCGAGTGGGCGTCAACTGTGAAATGTCAATCAAAAGTTATGAGATCTAGCTGCTGGCGTCAATAGTTTTTTTGTTAAAGGTCGTTGAGGGGATCTC
>NC_089324.1:6177243-6202243 GCF_036669915.1 Pocillopora verrucosa
AGAATCCGGGAACAATCAGAAATGAATACTTGACATGAACAATATCAGATTCATTACGATACTCTTCTTAAACATTTAACCTTTGCTAATCATTCCATACTGTTTCTTATCTAATCGGCTCGGGAGAGTGTCATAAATTATGTTTTTATGACGTCACAATGTGCGCGATGTTCTTCTAAGATGTACAAATAAAGAAAACAGGTTTCTCGACCATCGTGATACTACGTCGTTACAATATTTGTAACAGATCGCAATACTTGCGTCATCTTTAAGTAAAGACCGTCTTCAAGAAGTTTGTCTAACTGCTTCTTTGTCTCGTGATTTTCTCCTGAGTGTCCCTTTCGTTATCATGCATGTACGATTTAATTGCCCCCACTTATAACGTAACAAAGTTGAACACATGACTTTCACCGCAGCCAAACAGACAGATATAAATGACTAGAATTAATCACCATTGCATTCTTCTACGTATTAGAGAATACCGTTTACATATTATGAGAGATATCGAAATTCAAGTAACTCGAACGTTTTTGGCCGGCAGGGACGGCAATTCTAAAGAGGTTTCTTTTACAATGTTGAGTGATGTTCTTATTCGCCAACAGAGCAGGCGACTGTTCACAGTTTGTTGTGCAATGCGATTACGGACGTACTTCACGCTAACAACATTACGACGTCGGAAACTGAACCTTTGCCCTCTGTCCATTTGGGATCTAATCCACAGTGTGAAACTATTTGTGTTGTTTATCAATGCCGTAATTTTTTTTTCTTTTCTTACGTATTGCGTGGTAAGTTTCAGAAGAAAGAAGGTGAAATGAAAACATTTGAAAATCGATTTTGAAAAGGGAGAAAAAACTTCGATTGATATCATAATTAGAGAAACCGTCTGAGGTTTCCACGGCGTCTTTTAAGAGGTGTAAGACTGTAAGACAAACAATTAAAACCAAAAACAGTTCCTTACTCGAAGTGTATTATATGCCATTAAGGAAACATTATGAAGCTGTAACAAAATTTTTCATTTATTTCTTCTTTGTTTTCATTCTGCTGTTAGATGAGGATGCGTGTTTGTAAAGGTAGTCATGGATACGAAGTGATCCTTTTTAAGGAAGTTGTTCACAAAGTTGAGCTTAAAGCTTCCGTGAGGTGGAATCCACTTCTTCTGCGTGATGAACCAGGAAAATCGCATTTTATGCTCAGCATTCTGTTCAGGCAACGAACTTTCAGCTTCAATCCTGCTCAGAAGAGGTGGTAATGCATCGCACTAAGTTGGCAACCGGCCGTGTAAACGATATACTTGCGTTATGCGAAGAGTTACGGACATTCACGTACTATTGTAGGCATCGCCGTATAACCAAAAAATTCACCACCACTCATTAACAATGAATGGTGTCGAAGAGGCAAGCTTTCTGATTACATGTATTCCAATTTTTCGTTTGGAAAAGAAAGTTTTCCGCAATCGAAAGTTACATAACTTGCCCAACTTGCGTCTGTCATGTAATTACTTATTCCTAGTGAACTTCAAAAGTCACACTTCGCACGGTATGACTTCAGTCTTTAGTCACTAAAATGAAACTTACATTAGCTGCGGGTGAGAGAATAATGTTCAGGATTGGCTTAAGTAAAGCGTAAAAGTGTAAATGAAAGATAACTTTTTTGCCGAATACCATAAAAGTTTGAACCCACCACTGAAAATCATCTTTTGAATTAGTCAGCTCGTATGAACTGAAAACGGAAGTCACACTTGAAATAGACAGCATGTCATTGCCTGTTCGCTTTTTACCGCAGTCGGCTTATTTATCTTCATCTTGAATGAACTCGTTGTAAGAATATGAGTCTAGGTTGATCATCATTGGAAAGTTTCCAGCTCTTACTATTGTCAACGCAAAGAACATTGTCAGTAAAAGGATAACTACTGGTTTGTTAGCTTCGCATTCCAATCTGTAAACGTGCTTCCCCAACTGATAGGCACTGACGCAAGATCGTGATCGCTCTCTACAGTTCAATTAGCTTAAAACCCTAGTCATCCTACTAATCAGTTTAGTAAGGATTGGCTTAACTTACTTAGTCGGTTACCCATAAAATGATTTTATGACCTTTTATCGGCCTATCAGGCCTATCAATGCTTTGTGGCGAGAATTAAAGAAAGAGCTATGAAGCATTATTTAAAATACGGGCCTCAATCCCTTGAAAATTCTCTCAGGGATAGCGCATAGCATGAAATTTTCTGCATTGAATTCGTAGAAAAATTGGAAGAAATCAATGAAATTTTTCTTCAAATTTCCTATTATTCAGGCAGCTTAGGTTGAAATGCAATTGGGACATTTTTAGAGTACAAAAGCATTATATCGATTATTTGTATACTGGTGGGTACAGAGTCATTAGCAATCTTGTTAGTTTAATAAACATTTTCTTTAAAAAAATTTGGTTCTTCTTTTATCCTGGTCTTTCTGTTTTCAATACTTTCTAATTAGTCCGATTGATACTGAAAGGTGTTTTGCTGAACAAAGGGTTGTCGAAGCAGTACTGGAACTCCCTCCCTGACCACTTTAGAAAGACTGTAGATTTTAGTAAATTTAAGCGCAAACTGTTAGTGCACGGTTTCTGTTAATATTACATCAATATTACATTATATTATTATATTAATGATTATTATATTATTATATTATGAATTTTTTTTTCTCTTTTTAGCCTTGTTCTTGCTGTAACTTTTAAAATTAGTAATTAGGATCGGAGATACTATCATTAAAAAGAACTAGAGGTTGTCTGATGATTGAAGAAGGTAGTATTGCAGAAGATTTGTCCTAAAACAGAAAACCTGACACATACCACATATTTATGAGTATTCTGTTCCACGAGAGAGAGAGAGAGAGAGGATTCAAGAATACGATATATAATTGACACTCAACCAATAATTAAATGGTAACAAATAATCATATATATATATATAACAATAATAATAATAGCTAATTATCGGGGCTAGCTTAAAAACGTCACTGTTCTTCTATCAATCTATCATCTAGGTTTCAATAGTAACTATGCTCCATTTCTTATATCATTGCAATTCCATTTTCATAAGACTTTTGTTTCATACAACGAGGCATTCCGCTTTGAAAGATATTCTGCCATTCCGCCATTCCGCCATTCCACCGTTCTATCATTCAGCCGAATAGGGTCACCTGTTAAACTCAAGGTATCGTATTTCAGACTTTGCACGCCATTAGGCATTAATCGCTAATTTATCTTAAAATTTTCTGCGATGTTTGGATAAAACCAATTTCTTTGTGAGGAAAATTCTTGGCTTCAATTAAGTGCCTGACACGCCACTGTGAAATTATTTGAGATGTTTATCATCTTTGGTAGTGTCACGGCGAGAACTGAAAAAAGTCAGATCTTTGGATCTGGGCATAACTTGCTAATTCAAACGGAAGAATGTTCTCTAATGCGACGATCACACCTTTTAGGAATTTCTCTGCCTCAAAAATGAATGGAATTAATTTACTCCATCATCGACAAACAACTGATTTGACATTGCTTCCATCACGAGTTATCATTGATAACAGAAATAGTATCAAGAACCTGAATTTCCGTGGACGAAAAGTGCACCATTTCCAAGCTGTGTTAAATGATAAAAAGCTAGAATGAAATCTACAAGATAACCTGACGGTCCTTAAGGCTTCAGTCACGATTTTTTTAAAAATAATTATTCAACTAGGGTTCTCAAGTAATACATATTGTTGAGAAAATCTTAAGGAAAATCACGTACACTTGGGAAATAACGAAATATGAATTTTGATGTTATGTTCTTTAAAAAGAACTTCTGGATGACTCTCGCGTGAATCAAGCGTTAATCTTTTTCATTTGTTTACAACGGATTCCTAAATGCGAGTGATTTTGTGACCTGATTACAGGAGATGATGTCAAAGGGTTAACGGTTGGAAATGAGATAAAAGAGCGTTCATGGCAAAGTAAATTATCACGCACCTTGCATCAGGCGTTTGCCGGACAAAACTGAAAGTGTACTCGGATGAAAGAAAACCATAAATAGGTAATGTTATTGTATGATATTTAACTGATATTTAGCGTGAAAGCGTTTTGGTTCAATGAAGAGATTTCATTCATAGAAAAGTTCATCTTTTCATTTGCTTGTTTGTTTTGTTAATATTCAATTTATACCGACATCCTTGTTCCACACTAATCCACTGTTTCATTGATTACAATTAACAATTAACGCAAGCCTGAGGTCCATTACATACTTTAAACAAACTTCCGTGTAAATACTTACATTTGTGTTACAGTTGGCCTTTGTGCCATTTGATTCCTTCAGATAGTCTTTCTCCCCCGCTTTCGCTATTTACTGTTCATGTTCGGCGTTCATCCAAAGTTAATTTCTAAAGTTTGATTTCAAGCCACTGGCGTATAGGGACTGATATGTAAGTTGTATTCGCTTGTTTTGTTGTTTATCTCGTTTCGAGCAAGCTCTTTCGTCTTTATTTTGTATATATATTTTGTGTTTTCTGTAGCTCTTGGTTCATTTATTAGTTCCTTTATTATGTTAGATTCATTTACGCTGTTAAGTCGTCACGTGTTCAATTGAATACAATCGATTATATAAGTCCCTTTTTTAATTCGCTTACAGTTTACGAGATTGATTAAAGATATGTCTCTGTAACGTATCCCCTGGTTTGGTTGGCATTTTCCCCGGTCGCGATTTTCTTGGCACTTCATTCAGTCTAGATGTTTGTTTGCCGAAATATTCCGCCACGAAGACGAGAATATGTTCATTTGATTTTTCTACGATTTAGCATTCTGGCACGTTTTATCATTTGCCACCAAGAACGACAAAGTAAATAGAAAGGTTTCTTTTTTATAACCAAGTTCTTCTTGAAATGATTACTAACAGTAAACACGAAGTAGACACTAGTCCACAAATAGCAATAGTTAACCTGGGTACGTAGTGTTTACATTTCCCTTATTCATGGCACGCTTGAATAGATCATTTGATTTAACGCCAACAGTTACTAGTCACATTACATGTTTTGTCTTTCATCGACACAGAAAATCAATCAAGCATTCTGTAGATGGAAACAACAAACTATTCCTCAACCCTTTTGATCTCAACTTATCAAATATCGCATATGTAAAATAATGCTAAGAAAGGTATGATCATAATTAGATCCAAGACAGCTCGTAAATTCGGAAAAGTCTTCTTTCAAGAGAAATATACAATTCTGTTCCACTACATTTTCTGCGATAAGACGATTTATACAAAGCGCTTTGAGGTTCTAAAATAGTGCACTGAGGTTTTGCCACATTGCAAGTTCGCCCCTCGCCATTAGAGGAAATCGTACGTTTTCTTACAAACAGAGACGTTTTTGAGTCGATGAGTGTTTCATATCTGTTTATTTGCTTAAATAGGACTTTTGGCATAAGCACGCACAATGAGTTTTTGTGTGAAATCTAAGGTTTATTTGCATTGTTTGTTTCTTATACTCAGCCACAGAATGAACTGAATGAAGCTGGATCATAAACGCTTTATTTTTTTTATCAGGTCGCGGATCTCGCGTGCCTAAGGATTCAGTAATCCTGTGCTTAAGATTTTAACAGTGTTAAAATCTTAGGCACAGGAAAGTGAAGTGCAAATATATTGATACTTGATTGGAGCGACATTAATCTGATAAGGAAGCTTGGCAGCTCTCCTGAACACGCAACATGACAATAACTATCAAAATGCTCATATCTGATGGAAAAATATTTGCTTTCATACAGTTATTTTCCCGTTCTTGCTCAACTGCGATAGAAGGCCCCCACACAGAGTAGAGAATTTTTCCGAATGACCGGATGGTATTTTTGATGAATGAATACTATTGCGTGTGGCACATAAAATAAACATAAACTTCTGTCAGCCTTAAAAGCCATAACGTTGATTCTTAAACTGGATTGATTTTTTACATCTGTTGTGATGTTTTCAAAGTTTGCAAAGTGTATCAAATATCAATCTTAAGTTAATTAATGCCAATAAACAAACAAGGGAAAGACGAGTTGCAGCGTGGTTGTCCCAATCATTTTTCACTCTTCGCTGTTGTCTCAAGTGTCTCACTCCTGCAGCCAAAGCAATTAAAGTTACAAGACTTGCAAAGTCACAACTTCACCTCTACGGACGGACAGTATCCTTGAAGTATTTAAAGCTTCAAGTTGGTCTGTTTTCATTTTTCAGTGACGCCATAAGTGAAACAATAGTTGCATGAATACCGCAAGTATTTCTGGATGTTTCTGGATATCTAAGGCCAGACGTCAAACATTAAACTGCTTAGCTTTACTTTTTGGAGGGACCCATAAATCTAAGTGGATATTAATAAAGGGGTGGGATGTCGACGCTTCCGAACTGAATCGTATTAAACCTTTGGTCAGGCAGGACATGGTTCATTGAGTTCTACTCCCGAAGAGCACGTTCAATGTGCCTTTTCACTATCGAGCGACTTCAAAATCTAGAGCTAAGCTGAACCCACTCGGCATCCATTATATTTAAAACTATATGACTACAGACTTCCTTGTTTAAACCTCTTGACCTCGGATGGAAGCCTATCCTGTGACAGCCAAGCAAATTGCTTGTCCTGTTGTGCTTATTATAAAAAAGCTTATAAAGACTCTACAGTGCTGTGCATGTGGACTATGTAATACGCGCAAAAAAAAACAAAACAAAAAAAAACAAAATAGTGAAAACGGAAGAGTAAAACTTGTAAGTCGTGGAAACATGATTACGGACAAAATGACGGAATCCTTCGGCAATGGAAATAAAATCAAAAGCGCATACCTGTAAGCAAAGCTAAGTGCACGTTTTAAGGATAGATAAACTTTCCATTTTGGACAACATGAGTTAAAAAATATTTCAAATTCGTGGTCAGACGGAACAGCAAAAAAAAAAAAAACAAATCTGAGATCCTTGGTAAGGAACTCTAGAACTCTACTTTCAAGACTTCATTGGATCAGGAAGAAACGCACAATTTAAGACTTAATGACCAAAGGTAATAAAGCCTACGAAGGCGCCAAAACTACGCTAAGCAAAAGGGAAAAGCACGAAAAAACACAATTACATAATAACTTGAAATCCTGGCAGCTACAAAGGTTGTTGTTGTTGCTGCATGACATAGGCGACCCGATTCGGGTATGCTTGTTATCTGCGCTCGTTTTTTCTAAGACTACAGCAAGTCTTTTCAACAATTCGTCTTACAACTGCATAAGCAACATCGCGTCCCTAAGTTTCAAGGTATTCGAAGACTCGACTTATACTAATGGTAAACTAATGACGTAGATGCACTAAGAAATATCTGACATATTTCTGCCTTCTGTTAGCCAAGCGGATTTTTAGGGTTGGACTTTTCTCCAGTTGGTCAGTTCAGCCGAGCTGTTCGATATTTTTCGTTTCCCTTCCATGCCTCTTCGTTCTAAACCTTCCGTCACATATTACGAAATTCGCCGTCATTATCAGATGGTATAAGAGAGAGTTAAGGTCGCAGGGTTAATTAACAGGTGAAAAAATGAATAAAAAAATAGCTTTTGCAGCAAATAAAACTGTACATTTTACATTGGACGTTTGTGTTCGGATGAAAGGAAACCTCAAATAGGTAAAGTTATTGTGTAATATTCACTCATTATGGCGTAAAATGTGTTTAGGTCCCAATCAGATGAATTTCTCACTAGACTAATTTAAAATATCTTTGTTTTTTGTTTGTTCTGCAAGGTGAAGTAAAACCTAGACGCATCAAGTTCCAGAAATGCCCTTCTAAGTACCCTTCTTTAAAAGATGAAAAAGTGTTTTCTTTTTAATCAGAGGTTTCGGCGTTTAAGAACGATCAGTATTTCTTCGTCGTTTCCTAATCTCATTAGAAGAACAATTATCACACTGATAAAATAGTATATGGAATACTTCATTCATTTTGTTTTTATTTATTATTATTATTATTTTTTAATGTTTAGTAATATATTCATTTAACTATATTTTTACTGTAGATAAATCTAATGTTTATAGATATAAAGATGGATTCACAAACAGCTGATGCCGTCGAAATGCTTGAACACGAAACAAAGGGAACTTCTATCTCTGAAGGGGATGTTTCTTCAAAAAAAACAAAGAGGGTAAGAAAGTCTTAGATGAATATCAGATCAAAACAGCACGAAACTTAGTTCATGAACAATTGCCACCTCCTGACATCCATTTTAAAATAGAAAAATTAAATCCCCCAGACACTGGGTTTTATTCAGAACTCGGGTCGTCTTGTCTAGCGTGCGTCTCTCTTTCTCATTTATCTATAAACTATAATTATAATGATGATTATAAACAATTATTTACCGAAGTGGAAGGTAGAATTGTTGAATAGTTACCTGGACGCATCGCGGCACAGTAATAGTAATACTCATAGTATTATTAATGCTAATTAACCTTTATCATCTCTATTTATAAGCATTATTCGTTAGCATTATTCATAAGCTAGATTCATTAGCATTATTCGTTGGCATTATTCATTATTAATGAATAACGAATACTGAATAATGATTTGATAATGGACAATGTTTCATCACGTCAAGGTCTGGACAAAACTGGCGCTGGCCCGGAATAGAATGGATCAGATTTTGAAGTTTTTCATTATTTTCGCTGAATATTAAAAAAACCTTTCAGTTCACATTTCCCACTTAAAATTTATATTTCCTGAATCATATCATCTTATTTAATTACAGCTTAAAATCGCTTAACCTATTCTAATTGTCTCTGAAAGAAAATCTCCAAAAGTTAATGAAAAGTTCCATTTAGTTCCAATTTAAGACAAAACGCAAAGAAACAAATTTAACTTCCATTTTCTCTTTTTATGTTTAATGACACACCCCACTCCCCTGGAAACTTTTCTAGGGGAGCCCAGATGGACACTGGTTGATAGCCCTGTCCCTGTAGAGCCTACTGATACCCACATCCCGCAGCAGCATTCCTGATCAGTTTTACTAGTTTTGGCTGCATTCTAGGAACTTCCATGAAACCTTTGTATTTCTCTCCTGAATATAGCAGTATCCAGGCCTGTGATCCACTTGTTCCTCGAAAAAGGGCTGCCATTTCCCACCTTGATGCAATTGTATCAAAGAATTATTCATTTAATACAACGGATGATGAAAGGAGGACTAGGGAAAAGTAGGAACACAACGGGAAATGAGCCACTTGCCGACTAAGATTGTCTGTGATAAATGTAGCTAAACTGCCGGTGAATTATAATAGTTAATAATTGGTATTAATCTTCAAGTTCATAACAAGCTATCCCCCGGCATATTCTTCTCATGTTTTTTCGTTGATTCTTCCGAGTAAATGAAGAAACTGTGAAATAAATTAAAGGAAAGCTGTATCTTCCTATCTTATGCAGAAATACTTAAATTTAAATAATCTCAGCCAAGATTCGATTTGGAGAGCAGTATGCTAATCTTTGAGCTAATGTGTTACTCAAAAAAGGGTAAGCAATGAAATTGAAGGCAAATCAAATTTAGACTTAATCAAGATATCTTGAGACTGTTACAATGGACTGATACAACCGTGTAACATTTCCCGGTTAAAAAGAAGAGAGGAATTCAGTTTACTTGCTCATTGAATCTCGTCTACTTTTTTAGGGTCGGAAACGGAAGCTGCTTTTGGTTGCAACGGTGTGGGCACTGCTCGTTAGCCACGCCGCTCTAGTTTGTAGTGTGGTTGCACTTACCTCGAGGAATGGGTAAGGTTTAAAAAATCTTCCTAATTCAAACCTAATATTTAGTCAGTTAGTGGATCGTTTGTCTCCTACTCATTGATAATTGTAAAGATACTAAACCAACAGCAACCTTTATGTAAGTTTTTTTTCAGAATGCAGTCATAACTTTGTATTTTAAATTTAAATTTTCAGGAAAAGAAATATAATAGGATCTTAGAAAAAAACAAAGCAAAACAAAACAGATATAAAAATACCTCTAACTCTTATTTTAGAAGCGAAGCGCGCGGTACTAAATTGTCCTCCTTAGGTTCTCATGAAAAAGTTAGTTATGATTGCGCTACCGTATTACTCAGTTATTACAACTTAGATAAGACCTTACATACCACTTCAATTAGGAATCTCTTCACATGAACACTATAGCTATAGATGTCATTTCTAGTAGAATTGACGGCAATACATACATATATATATATATATATGTGTGTGTGTGTGTGTGTGTATGTGTGTATGTATGTATATATATATTTTTTTTTTTTCTTTTTATTATTATTATTTTTGTAACTGAACACTGAACTCCTCATTCTAACTCAGAATCCCCAACGGGCCCCCTTACTGATTAAGCAAGAGAGGCTTCTAACCGGAATTTTAAATTTAAGCTTATCAAACAATTAACATAGTATGAATTCTCACCTTTTCAAATCTTATATAAACCAGCATCGCGAGGGTGATGATTATTTACTGTTTCCTTAGAGGATGAAATATTTCTATCTCGGACAGGGGACCGACACCGCCACCGCCACCGCCAATAAGCATCTATGAAAAGACTCATTCAGTGAAGATCGAAACGGAATATCAACTATGGAACCTTGGGCAAAGTGGTCTCGTTGTGTTGAATAATGATGGTACCGTAGATTGCAAAGGGACTTTTGGGGCCCCTGCGAGTACGTAGATTGATCTCTTTTTTACTAGCGCAACTATGAACTGCCCATATCTAATTTAATGTTTGTGAGTATCATCTTTGAAAGAGCTGTCAGGGTTTAAGTAAGGTGCTAGTCAGCTTACAAATGCTTACACTGAGACCACTTTACCAATCGATATTCTCGATGCAATAGATGGGAACAAGTGTGTTTGCTCCTCCTGTTGGCCATGTTTATTGGGTTGGACACCATCGATTGCAAACTTTTCGGATAGATCGTGAAATCGCTTTAAATTTAGAGGAGGTGATGATTGATGGTAACGAGTGAGTCTGTAGTGAACTCAGTGATGATACCTAAGTTTACTTTGCTTGAGGCCCAAGAAAGTCGCCCAAAAGCTTCCTCGGCACGCATATAAGCATGTGCACGTCATGCGGAATCAAAGGAAAAGCTGAGCCACTTATTCTAAGAGGAGCCATCTTCATATTCCTCACATTTTTCAGTGACAGAGCTGTAGCAGAAAGCCCGCGGAAATCTTCCAGTTTCATTGAGGGTGAATTGTAAAGGGAAAGTGACAGCTTGTCCATTTAGATAAACCATTTACTGTAATTCAAGGAAATCAAACAGAACAGCAGGAAATATAGGTGTGCTTTGGCCGAGAAACGATTTAGTTTGTTCCTCTACCTCGATGTTTACTTTTGCGGTCTAAAAAATTTCCCATCTGATTAACGGGTTCTCCAAAGACAAATTAAACGCAAATCAAATTACTGCGCGCGTTCTTTAGAAAGAAAAACCAAAACATAACAAATGTATGACAAAAACAAATGCTACAGATCCGGCAGTTTATAAATCTGTGCAGTGATCATTGACGCCTCAGATATCTGATATCAGTTAAGAATTGTTGAAAGAAAAGCGAGATATTGATACGAATATTTAAACAAGCCATACAATAGTTAACTGGCTGACGAGTCGAGTCTAAAGGTTACATGATGTTTCTAGTTTGAATGGCTTCAGATTTTATCATCCGGAATAACGTTACCTAACCATTCTTGACGCTGAAGAAAATCCGGATAAGATTTCACTCGCTTCCCCTTTTTCTCGTTCATTCTCAGCATAACGATAGCTACTCGACTCGACTCTTTCTTCCATCTTAGTTTGTAGTTGATGTGCCAGCATAGTAATTTCGTTCGATACGTTCTCGTCTCTTGCCAGAATTTATAAGTATGGGGCTACGCTTTGTGCGCGCTGCTAGCTCTGCATTAACTTGTCTCCATCGCTGTGTTTTTTAAATATATGTAATTTTAGTCTCTTTTCTTTGAATCGTAGTTATGTCTTATGATAACACATCTGCTGCTTGCATAGACTGCATTGCCCTTGGCGTCAACAATTTATTACTGGTAGGAGATGCAGCAAGCAGAACTATCACAGCAAAGGTAAGAAATGGATATTTACTTACTTATTCGCCCACTCAAACGGCACTCATTCTTCACAAACCAATTCTTAATCCACACTTAATCCATATTATGTGTTAGGTGTAGAACGAACCTATCCTCTACGGCGGGTAGAATTAGATCTCGAGATGAAGAATGTAATTATTTGGTTTACTTTCCAACGTAAAAATGAATGAATGCCAATCGGCAAGGCGAGTTGGATTTGCTAACCATAACAGTTATAGTAATCCATGATTCAAAAAAAAGAAGCTGGATAATAGCAAAGAAGAGATATAAATGAACCTTGTGTCCAATAGGGAAAACCTTGCTTACTAAATTCAATTAGGGTGAGTGGGCGCTGTGTGGTTGTTACAGAAGAAGAGATATGTTACTTTTCATCTACCCGAAAAAAATAAAATCTTAGTGTGAATTGTTTAGCTCGGTTCAGGAGAAAGGGGCGTCTCCAGGTTAGTCTTGGTTTAGTCGTCATTGAAACTGTGACGTACATTCATTGATTTTCAATATGGCGAGCAGATGTGTTGCTCGTTATCTTCTGCAAAATTTGGAAATAAGATTTAGACAATATGCTACAATTTTTTATTGTTTTTTTAGAGGGAACGGTAACGAATCTTGCAATCTGATTGGTTCTTTACCCGGTCAGTATTTTCCTATCTCTGCCCACGGGCCACGGTAACGCTTTCGTGAGTCGCCGAGTACATCCCAACTTTCGTTGTCATTTTTCATAAATATACCTCGTTTTCCGGCTGGGCAGTATTTTTAAGCAAACACGTCGGTCACTACCTCAAGCCGATAAATAACTTATGAATCCTCCCTTTTCTCTCTATCAAATCACTTTGGTTGACAGAAAAATATTGGTTTCAGAATAAATTTGTATAAACAATAGTGTCATTACGTTGGTTGACAAGCGGCCTAAAAACCGTCTGCAATTAATTTTAATCGTTCACAAAAAGTACCCAGAAAGTTGAAACGTGAGGTATTTGGTTACAGTTAAACTGAACGATGGAACTTTCATTCATTTAATATCTGAATTTTCTCGAGCAATTTGTTCATAGTAAAAAAAAAGCGAGCGAAGTTTTAATTTAAGTTCTACAACAAATATACGCTCCTGGTGAGTCTTTCCAATTCCGTTCAATTTGGACATTTGTACCTTAACTTGGACAACAGAAATTGAAGGAATTGAGAAAAGGCTGCATTAAATTCCCTTGTGTCTCGTTGGAGTGTGCCGTTCGAATTTAGTTTTTGTGAAGGAAAGATCAGAGTTAAACACGCCATTACAGCAAACAAACGAGCAAACTCCCACAACTTCAAAATAAAAATTGAATTTACTCACAATTACTTTCCTCGCCGTTTACTTAATGAACAGAGGTAAATCTTCGTACATGAATGAATGGTCGATGAGAGTAAATAATACTTTCCGTTAGATCATTAACTGATTTTTAAGAAAACATTGTCGTGACAGTCCTTGCCAAACTAGTTCTGTTGGTTTTCAAATGTTCCTACGATTTTTTTTTCTTGCGCGCTCTCGAATTGACAGGTGTCAGATTGTGACAGATACTTGTAAAAATAATGTTTCAAAGTTTGTTTGGAAGCCTTTTAAATCACCTTTATCGTTACGGAAATGAAAATGTTTCGCTGAGGCATCTCTCTTAAATTTGCATCACCTCTATTTTAACTACCATTTACTCACTCAAAAATTGTTCAGTTTATGGAAGATCTTGCCGTATTTACGGCCATAAGTCATTCGGGTTCTTTCGGAAAGAATTTCGTCAAGTTTAAAAACAATAAATATGTTATTTACCGGCTAAGGGTCGGTCCGTATGGTGAAAAACTGTGACCTCGGTCTTGAAAATGCTGCCCTCGGCCTACGGCCTCGGGCAGTATTTTCAAGACCTCGGTCACAGTTTTTCACCATACGGACCTCCCAGCCGGCAAATAACATATATTTATGTAGTTAGAGTTAGGATAAGAAAAGCAGGAGCTATATATTACAAATAAAAATATACTACCAAGTGGCTGATTCGTCGGTTGAGAATTTTCGGTTGGTTTTTCCCTTTTCCCGGAGCTCTCGGGGCGATTCGGAAATATCCTGATCCTAAAAAAAAATAAACGCTATATTACGCATGTTTCTTGTTAATGGTTCGTCTCATTGTTCCCTTTAAAGTCTACAGTTGCCCACTTCGATTTCACGTAAGAAAAAAGGTTGCGCAAGACCTAAAATTGTTCATAATTTCTGTGCACAGTTCTCACGGTTGGCTCTCTCTCCCAGCGCTCGAAGATAATGAAGTCTTTCTTGATTCTTATTAAGGGAAATCTTTTTGTTATATAATAAATCCCTTATTGACCAAGCTTGCTCAGTCAAGACGGCTTGATATTACCCTTGCTGTTACTCTTTTGTGCGTTTTTTATGGACCTCGAATCCGTCCATATAAAAGCAACATCCGCCCATTCTCTACCCATATTGACCTCATCCCTGGTCAATAACGCATGTGTATTATCATTCTCTTTGTTGGCTACTAATGACGTCCCTTCGCTAAACTGAGCACGCCTCATTTAGCCAAGCGAAGCGCGTATTATATTGCTCCGTGGCGTGACATTGGCAGTGATGAGCTACAAATACTAGAAAAAGATGGAGTCATCCCTTTCTACCTGGTGCAGCAATTTTGATGCTGCACTTTCTGTCCGTGGTTTAGCCTGTGTCTATATTGCAGCACCGTGGTATTTCTTGCGGGTCTCGTTGCCGTAATATGGCATAGTAGTGAAATAATAATAATAATAATAATAATGCGCGCTTATTAAGGATAGTGGATGATTGTTTTTAATTCAAAAGTATCTTCTTCACCTTCAATTTGCAAGAATATAGATGATATTGATGGAAACGGTGAATCTTTTGAGCCTGATTACTTCTGGAGCTTCACGATGTTCAAGCACCATAATAGTGGCCTCTACATGGGATGCGACAACTCTAGAAACGCAAAACTGTTTGAAGGTCAGCCAGTTGATTATCCAGACCCTCAAATTCTTTTTGTCCTAACCAAAGTTGACTAACTTCAAAAGACAACTGATGAAGAATCATGGCGCTTCATGTTTTTTCACTGCGAAGGTATTTAAATTTCAATATTATAACTAGTAAACAGATGTCTTGCATAAATATATGTCCGACATTAACTTTGATCGTATCAATAGCCATAAGTTGAACAGGCCAAAGGTTTACTCTGGCCTTCATGGTATACTCATTGTTATCATGGAATTGATATGATCAGTAGGATACGCAAGTATACATAGAAGAGCTTCAGCTCTAAAATCTAGTTGAACCTGCACTCATCGTCCTTAATTATCATTATTTATCACCAAGGGGGGAGGGGGGGGGAAAGATGGCAGGGTTGAGGATTTGGTTGTGTCACAATAGAATTTGTCTGACCCTCCCTTGAGGCTTTATAGTCTTCCAAAGATAGTATGCCCTCTATCTTTTGTTATAGACGGCTAACCTCCCCCCTCCGGTGATAAATAATAACTTAATAATGATAAAAATAAAAGAGAGAGACTGTTGTAAATAAAATGTTTCTTCGACCCACATACTAAGTATGCTGGTGGGAAAAGAGCATTGAAGGTCCCTTGCTTATGGTTGCATACTTAACCAAACGGATCACGGTTCTATCGTTAGCCTGTTCAGAATAAAACCTCTGGATACAAAATGCTGAACAGACGTTCGTTTACACCTAATAAATAAGCTAGACGACCAATCTCCTTGTAAATATACGCATTAGTAGTCAAAAACGAATATCTCAACCAGTGAAAAAAACTGTTTGCATGTTAATTACAATTTATTCTATTGTAATGTTTTTCTAACTTTAAATTGAATGAAAGGTCATGCTTAGCCGTCGAAGATGAGTTTTTCAATAAAGTTTATACTACACTGTGTGAAAGAATACCTCCATCCTCGTTAACTGATCAAGAGAATTTGAAAATGATTTTAAAGTAAGTCTCGGAAAAACTATGAACGTGCGCGCCCTGTTGTCTCAAATTTGGCCGAGTTAACTGTTGTTTTGTTTTGTTTTTGTTTCAGTTTTTCTTATGAAAATGTACAACCGATGTCTAGATTCTTTCCAAAATTTTGTCTTGGTTTTGATTAATTGTTAACAGGACTTGGTGTCGTCCAATTCTGTCCGTAATCATACTCAACTGAGATAAAAAAAATCGGACTCGCGCTTCGCGGTCGTCCGATTTTGTTAATCTCTTGTATGATTACAGACCAAATTGGACTCCACTTAGTCTTATTACCATTATTTATTAGTATGTAGCCGGACGATAAGAATGGGAAAATTTTCAGTTCCATATTGTGATTTGTTTTTGCTTTCGCTTTCTGCTATTTTGTTTGTTTTTTTTTTTTTTGTAGTTTTGTTTTTTTTCCAATTGCATAATTTCAAACGCACTTCGATAAAGTATGCTCAAAAAAATTCATTTTTCGGACTACTTTTCAAAGTAAATGCGGCATCCAAGCCTTGACGCGATTAATCAAAAACTGCGTCATATTCCGGAGACACGAGTAATTGAGAAGGGGCCCATCTTAATAACCGCTCACTTTCCCCCTGCGTCTTTGTTTTCACACTGCTTGTTTTGGCAACCGTCAATCCAGTGAAACGAGCTTTGGACTGGTCACCCGACATTTTCTTTTCGCTTCAGCTTGTCTTGCAACAAGTTAGCAAGCGTCAAGGTAAGAAAGGTATTGGAATATTGCATTATTAAACTAGTATTCATTATTAATCTTCAGTGCTGACTGACACGTCTGAAAGACGGATTCGATGACGAGTATCACAGACAACCAGATTGAGAAAATCGAGGGTCATTGGTTTCCCATCCTCATCGATTTGCGCAAGGGATTTACTTAACAAATAAAGAAGCCTTGACTGTGCTCTGTTCTGTTATAAAGCACACAGGAAGCGGCTAGAGCACGAAAGAAGTGTAGGGAGAAACACGAGACGTAGTCCCCACTTATTGAGTGCTCTAGCCGCTTCCTAAGTGCTTTGTAACAGAACAGAGCACAGTCAAGGCTTCTCTATTTGTTTTATAATAAAGAATCCGTTAAATTCCCCAAGCATTACTTTCAATTTTCAAAAGAAACTTTATTTCCAAAGCGAACAACAGTGTCGTCAGCATGCTCTATACTCTCATAAAGCACGCCACAATAAGCCAATCAGAATCCCTGTTAGAATAGTTCAAATAATCTTATTGGCTGTACAAGACTAAAGCTGTCAAAAGTGTCAAACCATCAAAGTTCACATTCTGCGATGGTTTACAAACTAAAATAGTTCGGCAGGTCGAATTTAACACTTTTGCCTGAAGTTTTTAAGTCTCTTATACAGAATCTTGAAGTGAAATGTTCAGTGAACTTCAGCCGAATTATGGCTCATAAAATCACGTGAGTTTTTTCACCTGACATGGTAGAAAACAAACTGTTCAAGGCGAGTGTTTTTTGAATGAACGACGGCCGAATTCACCGGAACATGAAGATCGCTCGGGATGACAGCGCAGTAAAACTCGGCTGCAGTGACTGATGTGACTTTCCACTCAACTCATCGGAAAGGATATGAGGCTTTCTGAGGCTTGCTTTACTGTGACGATCGGAGATCGTCATGATGAGCGAGCCGCGATGGACTTCAGCATGATCATATTCGCTCAGACACCGTCATGATTAGAATGAATTTTTATTTATATTTTTATTTATGTTTCCTCGAATTGCCCCAATAAAAAGCAGCGGAAGGCCCGCAGAGATTTTTACGTATTTAAAACCTAGAATATTATAATCAGCTAGGTGGGTAGTTTCAGTTCCAGAATCGGTGTACTTTTAGAGAAATTCAGATAAACGTTTTCCCTGTTTTACCCGATCACAGAAAATGACCGAAACTGTACCGAGATGAAAAATCTATTGGTGTGTTCACATTAACTCTCAGGGAAAATTGAATGAATCAAAGTGAAGACGAATGATGTCACTATGTATGGTAGAAGTGAAAATTTGTTATGTTGTATTGAGCTTGAGATAGAGAAATAAACATTTCACTCTTTTTTTGCGACGTTTTTGTATGAAAATGAGACCCCAGGCCTCGAACAATCAGTCGTTGTTACCATGGAAACAAGAGTGCTGCGACCTTCAAAAATTCAGAAATTAATAATTTTCAGAGTCCTACCGCGCGACCTTCGACAAAAATATCAATAACTTACGATTTGACGTGAATCTTTTTCGATATCTCAACCCCATTCGCCGAAATTCGACCAGGGGAGCCATTTACATTGCACATTAAGCTATAGCTCTACCCTGCACCGCTGATGAAAGATATTATGTTGACTTTGTCGACATGCTTTTAATTGGACAGCGTAAAAGGACAGTAAAAGGAACAGTTGCCACGTTATCCCTGTGTAAGTGGACAGAACGCATCAAGTGCGCGCGCTGTTGTCTCAAATTTGGCCGAGTTAACAGTTGTTTTTTTTAAATTTTTTTTCAGGCCTATTAGTGCACATTACCGTTAGGATTACTTTCATTCAAGTTTTTTTGTTTTGTTTTTGTTTTTGCTTTTTCTTATGAACATGTGCAACCAATGTCTAGATTCTTTCTAAAATGTTGTCCTAGTTTTTATTAATTGTTAACAGGACTTGGTGTCGTCCAATTCTGTCTTTAATCATACTCGAGATCAACAAATCGGACTCCCGCTTCGCGCTCGTCCGATTTTGTTAATCTCTTGTATGATTACAGACCGACTCCACTTAGTCCTATTACCGTTATTTATGAGCATGTAGCCTGACGATAACAGTGAATTGTTTTTTTTATTTGTTTATGCTTTTGTTTTTTGTTTTGTTTTGTTTTTTCACCAATAGTACAATTTTAAACGCACTTCAGATAGAGCGTATGCTCAAAAAAATTTATTGGTCTAGTTACTTTCCAAAGTAAATGCGGCATCTAAGCCTTGACGCGATTAATCAAAACTGTGTCATATTCCGGAGAAACACTCGTTAATGAGATAGGGCACATCCTAACAACCCCTCACCTTTCCCCCTGGGTCTTGGTTTTCATGCTGCTCGTTTTGGCAACCGTCAATCAAGTAAAAATGAGCTTTGGACGGAAGGAAAGGCGATGTTGGTCACCTGTCAAATACACGACTTTCATAATGGCGGACATCGCGAGAGTCCTGGATCGAGTTGCATGAAAACGAGCTCAAAAATACCAAACTATCGCGTCGCGTCCCTCTTCGTTTGTTATGGCGAGTACTTCGAATATTTCAAAATCCGACATTTCTTACGGAAAACGATATAACTGGCGCTTCTCTTCTTGGAAGAAAACCTGAGGAGTTAAAAATCTCAGAGATTAAATTTTGGCCTATATGTTGAGGAGACGCGGTGAAGCGAGTGCATGACTACATACGACCCTGGTTTCTGGGCCGAACTAGGGCAGGAACTGCTTTTTTATTACTTTGAACATTTTATTAATTTTTCTTAAGCAAAGCTTTTGAATTGAAATTGTCTGGCAAATAACAACAGTGATTGTGAAGTCTTGTGAACAGCTACATCTGATTGACCCTGTCATCTACAGTTTTCCTGCAAAAGCTATTTTGTTATGACATCTCTGTTTTTTTTTCAACGGAATTTGTAATACCATGCTTCTACATTCAAATATTCTTAATTGTCGTGAATTTACTTGTTGACTGGGAATTAATACCTTAGATGAATAAATTCTTACTGTTTTGTAGCTTTAATTTGTTGTGGGTTGAAATTTTTCCAACCAGTTTGATTTTTAATCTCCTTTATTCCAAAGTATGCTAAAGAATACAAATGAAAATTAAAACTAAACTGGTTTAAACATTTTGCACCAAAGATAATTCAAACACAACATAGACAACATGGTCTTTACAGACAGAAAGGAAGTCACTCAATTATGATGTAAACCTTACGATAAATAGTCAGAACAGAGGGGAAAATTTTGTCTTTATCTTAACGCCTAATTTGTAGCCCCTTACAATCTAAGGAGAGAAGAGATTTGTAGGCAATTTATGGGTTAAGTAATTCATTCATGCCTCACATGAAAGTGATATTCTCACTGATATTATGTACATTACAACAGAATGCACACACTGCCCACATCTGGTTTACAATTCCCATTTGATGTAGTGGAACAACTCTGTCCCAGATGTGAAAATTCTTAATCTTGTTAAAGGCAGGTTCAACATGTATCTGTAAACTTGCAGTTTCCTGTGTTTTTACCACATCTTCTACAGCTATCTGAGAAGATGCTCCAAGAAAGGGTGGCAAATTTAAACTGACTCCCAAAGGCAACAAATCCTAAAATATGAATCCTTATCTGCCATAATGGAGTCTTTGTCATCAAATGGTAGATTTAAGAATCCACTCCATCTCACAATTTCCCGATTGGAGATAGAACCTGTATACAGTTGAATTCTGAATGTCACTACTCCACTGGGAGAAATACCAACCAAACCTTTCAAAGTTGTGTGATTTTTGTAAGCACTGAAAAGTTCTCAATTCAACTACAAGCTGCTTGGCATTTGACCACTAACCTCAGTATGGTCAATTATGACTCTAGTAGATTTGTACCTTCCCTTAAAAGATTCGGGCAATGTATGTCAATTACTTTTCTGCTGGGCCAAATGTTTATTTGTCCAAACTTAAAGAACATAAAATTGACCCATGTGACAAATATTCTTCTTACTGTGGATGCTGATACATTAAATAATTGAGCTAGATGGTCCTCTGGGAATCCTTGCCTTAGGGAAGGTACGTTTTTTCTTGGGGGGGGGGACTGGGGAATTTTGGTATTTTTTCCAAAAGAAAGTGTTGGCCCTCCTTCATGTTTTGATTAAAAAACTCCTGACCCCCCCACTTTTAGGTGACTGACAAAAGTGTGACCCTCCCCTCACTACCACATGGTATGCTCCATGCCCTAGAAACCTCAGAACATTTTTCGACATTTTGCTTGTAAACGCAAAATGTTTGAATATGAATAAATCTCGATATTGAATATGTGCGCGCTGAAACAAGAAAATGCGCAGTAAGATTTTGACTTCAATTGTGCAGGAAAAACAGACAAACATTCCGCTAGCCTCTGACTCAAATCCAGAGTCTGACAGTGACAGTGACAGCGACAGGGTAGAGGACATTGTTGGATCTTCTAGTAACTCTTCAGAGCTTAATGACTCAGGAGATCAGGCAGCGGATAGACAACAGCTGGAACAAGAAACCATACCTGAGTCAAGTACGTCACGATACGGACGGAAAAGGACACGAGTACTCCGAGAAAATTATGTGCCATGGAATAATATACATGTAGACACCCAGTAACCTTGTAAAACTAGTACCTGCACCGAATTAAAAGAAACAAGTTGAAAAGAAAAAACTTAGTCTGTTAAAGAAAAATGGAAAATAACATCACAAAAATCCCCATTACAAATTCTGGAAAAGGTGTGACCCTCCCCTTGAATAGCTGAAAAAGAGGGTATGGCCCTCCCCCTTTGGTGCTCACTTTCACTGATGACCTTCCCCTCTGAGGCCCCAGCCCTTCCCCCCCCCCCCCCCAAGAAAAAACGTACCTTCCCTTAGTCTACACATGACTATAAAAAACTCATCAAGGGGCCTTAAAGATCTAGCTCTCCCCTTTTTAGTTAGTAGTCAGCCCTCACTGTAATCAGACTCAGTGATGTTGTCAGTTTTTGACCGCCAGTAGGAAATGATAAAGATACTCAAAAACAGCCATTCAGGTAATTTCCTTGTTTTGCACTGCGCAACCTTTTCTGCGCATAACATATAACATTAATTGCGACATCCAAGATGGCAGCCGTTCTTCCCGCTAGCGTGAAAAGAACAGACAAGGGCCGCTTTTGCAGAGCGAAAGCTTTTATTCGTAATAAGAATGCCGCAAATCGGCTGATAGCTCCCTGGTCTGCTCTCAAAAAACAAGAAAATGAAAAAAGTGTGCGTGATCTGGAAGTCTGCAGTGGATTTCCACTTCGCGGCCGTCGAGTTGTAGAATTAAATGTCCTCGCTGAGGCTTTGGACGGGGGCTGTGAAGCCTGTGGGACAACTCTACGGCTCTCCAACTGCATAAAAGAAACAGTGTCTGGGCTAGGATCACTACTATACATATGCTGTTCAAATTCCGAGTGTGGAGAGACAAATATCTGTCGAACAAATAAGACCCACCGTAGCACCGGTGTCCCAGCGGATTTGGACCCCCCTAGAATTGGACCTCCCGGTCCAAATCCGCTAGCGGATATGGACCCCCCCGGTCCATATCCGCTAGCGGATTTGGACCCCCGGGGTCCATATCCGCTAGCGGATTTGGACTCCCCTCCGCGCATTTGGACCCCTTTAACAAAACTGAGTAAAAACATTACCATACATAACTTCCTAATAGAAATAATAAAAATTTAGAAAGTAGGCTTTCAAAGAAAGTTTTTTTTTCAGAAAGTAGGTTTTTATTTTAAAACATTCTCGTAGACGTGATCTTTTTCTCAGCATTGCGTCTCAATTTAAGGTTTTCGTTTAATTAACCTGCAGCTGTAAGTCTGTTGTTTACCTCTGGAATGAAAATGAAACGTAAATTTTGAAATCATTTGTTTGCTTGCCAGTTCTCTTGAAAAAGTGTGAAATATAAAATAATAACAACCGTTGAATGCGTGAAAGCTTCAATTATGATTGTTTTTTTTTTTGGTTTTGTGAAATACCGATTGCTCGAATCTCGACTTCTAAACTTCCGACAACTTCAACAAAAAGCCTTTAGTCAACGCAATTTCTCGAATTAAGCTTTATTTTCACGAAGGTTCGAAAGAATCGGGAATTCGCTGTTCGTTTTCCTCAACTGATATGCGTTGCTCCGCCTACTTTAATTTTATACGGTTGAACAATTTACTTCTTTATTAAGTTATTCTGTTATGATGTTATTTTAGGCGCACCGTTAAATAAACATCGCGTTGCGTTTGTGCTACTTGCTACTTACCTCTTGAATGAAAGTAATTAAGTTAAACTTCAAGTCTTTTTAGCGCTCTTGTCAAGTTAAAAACAGAGTGTTTGGTAGGGTGAATTAACAAAAAGTAGATGATAGACAATAAGACACCGCTATATTCTAATTACATTGTTTTCTTTCCTTTTCTTTTTAATCTTTTTCTCGTCTAGATTCTTTTCCTTTTGAAATCTAGCGCTTTTCACCAGAAGCCTTGAAAAGCGTGTCTTTATGTACCGCAAGTGTGTAACTTTGAATCAAACGTTCTCATAATACTCTTTAACGCGTAAAAGTTATAGTTAGTGTTGCGCTTGGTCTGTTAAGCACCGACCATAAAAAAGTTATTTTCAGTGCGGTTATAAAATGTTTCACAACTTACTAACTGATAGAGCAAATATAAAAACGGTTTAACTCATTTAGTTAAACTTATTTATTGATATTGTTTTTTGTCTAGTCGAATGTTAACAAATTATCGGTATGAAGTGATAAACATGTACTAGACAATAGGTCGCTTTTAGACGATAATTACATTGTCTTGATATATAGAAATGTTAATAAGCGTGGAACGTGTTACAGCAATTATTCATTTATGTTATTGTTACTGTGTGCAGCACAATAAAGTTTAGTTTCTCCGCCTACTGCAAAGGTTTTATTTTACTTTTATTGTCTTCGCTATGTATAAAAGGGCACTCAATTCCACAAGTGTTATCATTACTTTTATGATTCATTCCATGAACGATGGCCGAAACGAAAACGTACAACGAAGTCTTTAACTATCTCCGCGATAACGAATATCCGATCGATTTTTCGAAAGACCAAAAGAGAAACTTGCGCAAGAAAGCGCTAAAATATGTTCTTGAAGATGGTGCGCTTTATTTCATTGGCCAGAAAAAAGGTGAGCCTAAAAGATGGGTTCATTGCCAAGACGAGCAGCAGAAGATACTGAGAGCTTGTCACTGACAAACTTGCTGGGCACTTCGGCCGTGACAAGACGAGAGAAAAGGTTTGTACAAAACTCAATGCTACTTGTCTTGAACTTTTAAATTGTGGAGACGATTTACTTTGTCAGTTATTAACTGTTGTGCTCCTGTTGTTCTTCCAGGTTACATCTCGGTATTATTGGGCTAGAGTGTTAGAAGACTGCGATGAAACTGTCAAGCGTTGTGATGTTTGCCAGCGTACCTCAAAGAAATTCGAAAAGCTTTCTGCCCAGCTACATCCGATTAAAGTAAAGGACACCGTGTGGCATCGGATTGGTATCGATCTGGTAGGACCTCTGCCCGAGACGTCCCGTGGCAATAAGTACTTGATAAACACGAAGCTCGCTGCAGGTTTGTGTACATTTAATGTTGCTAAAAATATTGTTTTCCACAATTAAAGCATCCATTTAACATCTAGCCAATTTTTTAATGAGTTGAATCGACATATTTATAGGGATGCTACACGCAGGCATAGGTCCTACCCACGTAAACGAGTTGTTGTCATCTATCAACGTACCATCACTTGTAGAGTCCACGCTGAAGGCTCGCGAGAGGGAAGTAGGGCCCCAAATTGAAAAGTTGGTAAAGGAATCGTGTCTGGAAAGTTTAGAAAGCGAAAGAAACTTGTGGAAAGAGGATAGTGAAAAGGAAAATGTGGCAATAGGAGCGTCATTTGACATGGGATGGCAAAAAAGGGGAAAAGCCCACGACAGCCTGACAGGTACACTACAAATTCTACATCTGAAAGAATTTGAAAAGGGTGCATTTGGGTATGCATTTTCATAGAAAGCTGTTATTTTTTTTCTGTGGATTGTTCTTTAGCTAACTGACAGTTTTGGTGTCGGCCAATGGTCAAAGTTAATTAAATAAAATATATCCGTATTTTCACCATTAGGTGTTGGCTCCATGGTTGGCCTAAAAACTGGCAAGGTGATTTGCT